>NW_019173321.1:0-85887 GCF_001773325.1 Penicillium arizonense | reverse complement strand
GTGGTAGACCAGGTGGTAATAAAATAAAAGTTCGGCACAAAAGCGGTGAGAAAAGCGGTCAATTTATGCCTGGTCTGTAAGGCACTCAGGCCGAATTCAGGCCAAATTCAGGCACGGGGGGGTGTAATTACTGAAGGGGGGGGTGTAATTACCGATCCCCTTATTTTAAGGTACTTATACACTAGTAATACTCGAATTATCCTCCCTACTTTTTCTTTTACTTCCTATCGTAACTAGGTTGTGTTCTCTAGTAGTTACAGCTTAGCAATATTATTAGTATTATTATCTAACCCCTCTGAACCTATTAAAATTTCCGTCCTATTCCTCTATATCACTAGTTGCCTCTATCTCAATATTATTAGGCTTCTTATCTTTGTCTCCCTTTAGAGCTTTAACCTTATCTAGAGAGAAGAACTGCTTAAGCTCCATTACCTCCTACTCTTTCAGATCAAATCTAGTAAATCTAAATATTTAAAGAAACATTATAATGCTTGTATCGATTATTTTCAGTTCGGCAATTTCGCTTTATATCTCCGACATTCCCCTGATATTCTGTCTTTACTTTTTTTTGGCCCATTTCTTCTAACAATTCAGGCCCAATCTGCGGGAATTTGAGTGTAGGGTACATACGAGCTTGACAGAAGGCATGCATTCCTTAAGCATGCTACGATTCTGATCGGTCAGTCGAGGGACAATAGGGAACCTACTCACAGGGTTAAGAGGGCAGCTGCATTTTCCAGCCAATGGCAGACGGGTTCCTTACAAGCTTTGGCTGCAGACGCCCACACGCTGTGTCAACTACATAGAATGTACCTTTTCTTTTTCCCCCTGATTCTAATCCCAACTATTTGACTCATACATTTCATTGGTCGAAGAAGGAACTATTCGTTACAGATCACACCGCGTCTAGCTACACAGTGTATTGAAGGTTTCAACATATTTAACCCTTATCAGCCACAGAATGCACATTCAGGTATGGTTTTTTCGGTCCTTAATTCTTCCGGGAGCAATTAACCACAGGTAGCTAGGCGCTTCTTCCCCATGAAAAGCAGCAATCCAGCAATAGGGTGGTATTATTTTATGGGTAGGAGAATACGTGATCGAGGCGCTAATTAGGGCGAGGAATCGGTGCGAGGGGATAAAATATCTATCAATTTGAAGTTTTTCTTTTCCTATGTATTAGAGGCTCATTGAAAGATATCCTGTTGTTAAGAGCCTAGGCCGGGGGGTATATCACATCGGAGTTTTTGGATGCTACCCCGACATACGCTTTCAATGCTGCATGGGACCTGAGCAAGCTGCAAGAGATCATCCGCTCAGTTTGCATAGACTTAACAGAAATCACATTCCTTGTAAGTCTAGTAAGCCTCGTTGCCTTAATTCCCCCTTTTTCTACCACAAAGGGTTTCACGGTCAGACCTCAAGTGCAGAGCTGGTTACGCGCTATAGAGCAAATATATGAACATTCTGCATTCGATCGTCGCTGATAGTATTGTAGTATCTAGGGATATTAACGTTTCAAGAATTTTCGTCGTAGAGGTAAGGAGTTAAGCCTGTCCTTAACCTGATTGGTGGGTCGCGCGATGACAGGTCCTTGCCCCGAGTAACGGTCAATACACTGAGAATGTAGATAGAGCCTCTTTATCCGAGTAACGGAACAAATCAATCTATTGGTTACTGGATACCTGGATAGTAAACTACCTACCTCGAGCTGGCTATATAAGATCCTACCTGTCGCGACAAGAAGCTCTTGTTAAATTCAAAAAGAATCTTCCTTATACTCATATCCGTCAAGAATATATCTCTCAAGATGCAGTTCTCTCTCTTTACTCTCTTAACTATCTGTGCCTATGTCACCGCGCTGCCTGGAACGACTGATCACAGTGCCGGATGGACGAACGAAAACGCTGCGTTAGTCTCCAGTTATTCCTAAATATCAGACCAGCGAAAATAACAAATATAAGTGTTAGTGCCTGCAAATGCTCCCCGACAAAGACTACAGTAACCGTTACCGCCACCAGCACCACCACCAGCACCACCACCACTACCACCACTGACCCCCCTGTCACCACCACGGACACCGTCACCACCACAACCACGGATTTCATCACTACTACAGACACTTTCACCACTACAGACACTGTCACTTCTACGGTGACAGCTACCTCTACCCACGGGGGTTGGAATTCCCATGAGGGTGAGAGCTGGTGATTTGCGAGTTGCGACTTGCTTGCTCCGAATACGGATTTCCTACTGCAGGTGGATAATGGTAAAGGTGGAAGATTCAACTCTTCTGTGACAGTGGATACTGCAGTGATCTTTCTTGCACTTGAGTTCAACTTCATTTTATGTTTTTCATCTCATGTGCCGCAACTTTCTGATTGATCTTACTTCTATCCCTAGTAAAGGGTATAATTGACATTTGTTGAGCAGTGTGCTATTGTCTCGCTGTTTCTTTTCGTTAAATTGAGCAAGTAGGAAGCCTTTTGAGTTCATAAATTTCTATGCTAAAGAGTGTTTTCGACCGCTAGGTTAATATCCTCAGTGTATCAATTTACCAAGTCACGGCATCAATTTCGATATCTGTCCCTAGCATTAATGGTTAAATTGTCTAGGCTAGCATGGTCGCAGAAATTAAAGAATAATAGTTCTTGCCGAACATCATTGTACTTATTTCGATCTTCAGAAAAAGGGAGGAGTGCTCTGTATGTACAGAAATAAAACGTGTGGATCCAACGCCTGTGGTACATGTATCCTTAGGCCCTCGGGCAAGTTAAATAGTGCTTCCTTGCTCCTTAATCGCAATCTCAGTCACACAGGCCTCGAAAACCTTCCAGCCTTTCAGAAACTTAGACCTCGCCACAGCCCGCTCGTCAGAGTAGTAAACCGGTGACATAGGCAGTCAAGCTGGCTTTGGACAGCCCTCGTTCAAGGCCCAGAGGCCTCGTTAAGTCTCGAACTCGTTAAGGTTTGAAGACATCCTGTACTGCGGACCTCGTGAAGGCTCAGCCACGGGCAACTTTGGGTGCAGCTGTTCTTCGAGACATGGGCACCACCGAGACATGGGCATCCTCCTGGGAGACACACGGACAATCTGGAAAGGGTTGGTAGTTGGCTGGTGGCAATCGATGGACCTGTTAAGGCTTTGCCACGGGCAACCCGTCAATCCTATTCAGACATTAGGGACTAAGTGTTACGCACGACTAACTGGTTGTCGCTATGTTAGAAGAATACTAGGTTATATTTGCCTATACTTCTCTGTCTTCTAACGTGAATGATCTGTCTCTTAACCGTACCGTTGCCTAGTAGGCCTATACGGGCTAAATCCTCTCAACGGTATCGAGTAACGATGCTAGATACAGCGCTGAATCGATATATACCGAAGTATTAGTCTATTAGTGAGTGTTTTTAAGATAAAGAGTTAAGGTAGCAAATACGAGTAACTTAGTAATGTTTATTTAACATAAAGGGTACTGTTACGGTGAGTCAACGCTAACGTGTCGACAACTATATATTGTCGATCATCTATAGTTGCGAGAGATCAGTGTATGCTTCCTAGAGACTCCGTGATATAAACCTATAATGATGACTTAACAATGGATGCAAGCATTTAGGAGGGAATATAGGGCACAAGTACTTTCCAAAATGATCTCTCATATAATTCAGGTGTCTCTTTGTAGCATCGGTAAGTGCACTCTCAACTAGCGCATCCGATTAATGAACAAAATTGTCTCAATCGAAATCACCTATGCGCTTCATCGAACGTTTCGGAAGCATACTAGGAAATGAAGAAACGGACAAGTTAAGTCTAGGGTGAAGGTGCTTTCGACGAGAGACCTAAATTCCGAGAATAGAAGCAAAGAGGGATAAATGGCCCTTTTTATCGCCCACTCCTTATGTACGCGCCATACCCATATTCTTGAGTTGGTATAGTTAGTTCGGTGTATACTGAGTAAAATTTAACACTACGCGTAACAAAGGATAGTGGAAAGCAGACGCATGAAAACACCACGGTTTAGTGACCCAAAGACCACGCATAATTGTGTCCTTTTCATCGTCGCCCAGACTTACTCCGTACGTTCCAACGTATTGCAAACCAAGGCAGCTGAAATCCATAACTTTGATCGTCACAGAGATGTTTGTCACGAAAGAACTTCCAATGCTTCTTCCCGGCTACCAAATATAAGGTATTGTCTCGACAAAAGGATGATGACTTGCCCAATTTGCCAGTATCTTAACCACTTTACGCCGCCAATTGTCGGACTTTTCAGTTCAAACACAGCCTCGGTCTGCCAATTCCGACAACAATCAAAATAAGAGCGCTCGGGAATTCCTCACGCCGCTCGCAGACAGCGTGCCACAACTCCCAGCGGCATTCTCCACGTTTCAGCTGAAATGGCGACAGCTCCTTCCAGTGGATGTGCACTAGCTGATCACTTATAAGCTCAAGGTAAAGCAATCTTCTATTTCACAAGCAGCCAAAAGAAGGGACTCTTAAGGATTGCATTTTCGAGCAACGTTGTACGGCTATTCGTCTAGTGGGATTAGCAACTTTCATCGATTGAATGGATTACCATTGACCTCACAAGTAGGATCTGGGATTCCGATTGCCCTTGAATAATTCTCACAGATCTCATCCGGGCAATCTTTTCATTACTTTGAGATAGCCTGGAGAAAATTTGGGGCCATTTTGACTTGGATTTTGTGAGGGCAGCTTGGGTTTTTATACCTCAGTGTGTGGGTGACTGTTGCTCATTTGTGGCAGATAACCTTATAGCAATAATCTGGTTAATATAAATGCACTAGAAATGTTATGGCCATGGGACAGTGATTCTTTGCGGTGATCAAATCATTAGGAAAGCCCTCGAGGTATAAAAAAACGATACAGTATTCCCCGAATAGAAGACCATTTATTTAAGAATTCCATAAGAAGAAAATTAGGTATAAATTGCATATCTTGCATTACATAGAGATATATTAGAGGAATTTATCATTAGTTTCCCTGACTATTTCCTTAACAAAATCGCCAGTAGACTGAAGCTGTATCTCCAAGGCGGTCACCCCACACCCGGAACTCGACTCCCTAACATCTGGACATCTGCAGGAACATCTACGCCAATTGTGTTTCGCCTCGATCCACCTTGTCAGGCATGACGCATACGCACTAGCGCTCTTCGCCCCTTGCTTTCCAGGCTACGCTCGATCCAGACCCGTTCACCATGTACGCTACGTCCCCAAACCTGCGCACCACCTGGCCGCAACTGACATGCCTTCTAACAACAGGACGGTCTTCTCCCTAATCATAATCAACAAAGCCGGTGGCCTCATCTACCAGCGCGAGTTCCAGCCCGGGTTGCGCAAACTGTCGACAAATGATTACCTCGTCTTAGCGGGCACCTTCCACGGGTATGCCACCCCTTCTCCTGTTGAACTTGAAGACCGTCTGACATTGATCTTGATAGTGTCCACGCCATTACTCGCTCTATCACCCCTAAACTGCCTATCTCACAACCGACGCCCTCCCCCGCTACCTCCTCCCCAGGCACCACCACTCCTGCTGCGTCCGGATACTCCTATCCGAATCCCGGCGTGCCAGTAACTGGCCTGGATTACCTCGAAACCGACAAGTTCCGATTGACATGTTTCCAGACTTTGACGGGGACGAAATTCTTGTTGTTTACGGATCCGATGACTGGCAATGTGGAGACAATCGTGCAGAAGATCTATGAGCTCTATGCGGACTACGTGATGAAGAATCCGTTCTATCAGCTCGAGATGCCTGTGCGGTGTGAGGCATTTGATAGGCATCTGGGCGCATGGTTGAGAGGGAGGACATAACCCTCCATGGGAGGATCATGACTTTACGAATTAGATACGGTTTCTTCTTGTACTTGTGTCCGGAGATCACTCCGTCTCGTCTACCAAAATCACACATATTTCTCTTGCACTATAGAACGTACCCAGGAGGGCCGGCTCAAGAATACAGGACAAGCAAAAGTAAACGCCGGGTATGCATCACGATCATATTCAAGGCTCGAGTAGAACCTTACGCTGTGTCCATCTTGTCCTCATCCTTCTTATCTTTGTCACCGCTGGAGCCTTCCTCGGGGATATTGCCCAGTTGCGTCTTGCCTTCCTGCTCTTCCTGATCGCGCTTCTCTTTCTCCTGTCGGTTCTTCTCCTCCTCGAGCGATAACCGCAAAGCAAAGGCCAGCTCGGGGTCGTTCTCAGCGGCATCCTCGAATCCGAAGCCACCACCTTCGCCGCCCTCGCCGCCTCCGCCGCCGGTGCCGGCATCCTCACCAGCCAGGATCGGGGTCAGCTGCAGCTCCTCGCTAAGCAGATGAGGACCCGGGGGAATGATAGCGAGATGGGATCCATCACCACTCTTGACGTTCTCAACAAAGGCCTCCAGCTTCTTGGTCTGGTCTGACTCAAGATCTCCGAATGCCACCACGTCGATCGACACATTGTTCTTCTTCATCTTCTTGGCCAGCTTCACGAGGGTCTTCTCATCTTCTTCGATAGGGGAGCATGAGAATACGACGATGCGTTGGCGTTGGGACTTCTCCATACGGTGCTTGAGGGCCAACTAAGATATCATCTAGGTCAGTCATGAGGAGCTTAGAAATCGGGCGTGGAGAACTTACAGCTGCAACCTGAATACTCGAGCTGAGATGGGATGTGCCGTGGATTTTCGTCTGATGCAGACCGGCCAGAATTGCGCCAAAGTCTGATGTAAAGGTTGACAGCACCTCGGGACCCTTGCCGCCCATGCTCATGAGGCCGACAGCTGACTGCGGGTGTACACGCATTTTGGCACTGTGGATGACACTAACAGCATCGACTTGAGATTGCCACCGGGTTGATCTAACAGAATTAGACGTCATCCCCAGATGGAAGAGGAGCAACATTGGATATACTCACGTGTAGTCTCCATTGCGACTGCTTTCGCTGTTGTCGACACTGTAGCTTGGAGTCAGCATTAGAAGCCAGAAAGAAGAGGAAAGTAACGGACATGATCATAGTAGCTTCAAGTGACATGATGGCGGATAGGAATGGAATTAAAGTAAAGGAGGTAAAGGAGAGCAGATCGTAGAGATGAAGACGGATGACGAAGGAGAGGTGGAAGCTCTGCATTCTGCCAGGGCTCTCCGCCCGCACGCTGTTTGTTGTTGGTCCTCAGTCCTCCTTGCTCCGCACGCCTTGACTTCTTGATACATCCCACATATATCCCTTCGAGCACACAATGCCCGCTGTCAAGCGTAACTCCGACGCTATGGACGTCACGCCTACGGGCAGTCCTACCAAAAGGATGCGTCTCACTCAACATCAAAAGCAGGCACTGATGGACAATCTACAACTTGAAAGTGGGTTGCGACATCCTTCTCCCAGGCCGTCACGGTACTAACTTGCCCGCAGTTACGGAGCGGGCGCGTAAGCTTCGTGCTCAATATGCACTTCAAGCCAACGACCTCCGAGCGCGTATTGAACGACGCGTCAACCGAATCCCACTCTCGCTGCGCAAGGCCAACATGGGCGAGCTACTTGAGAAGCACAATGCCACGACAAACAAACAACAGAATCTGTCGCCTTCTCGAAAGTACTCCCCTGCGAAGGTTTCGCGTAACATTGCCAGCATTTCTATCGATCCAGAAACCTCTGCTGCACGCGACGGTCGAACTAGAAGGGCAAGGTACGATGTCCGCACGCTCAATTTGACTCGCCTACTAACCAGTTCTCCAGCCCTGATGGCCACTTCTCTGACAAGGAGAATGCTCCTGCCAGTGAAGGATTGAACAACCCTAAGCGCCGCGTGAAGGCAGGACCCGCCGGCGGGGCTTCGCGCGTGGCGTCTCAAGAAGTGCGAGGCAACGAGAACCGAATCTTGTCTCCCAAGTCAATCAACTCACGAACATACCCCCACTCGCCCTTCCGTGCCTCGCCTGAAAAGGGTCAATCATCTTACCTATCCCGCCCCACATCTCCACTGAAGCCTTCTAGTCCACTGCGATCACGCGGTGCCACTGTATCCGCCGTGAAGGACCAGCGTCCTCCATCCCGGGCTCAGAAGACGACCAATCGTGCTGCGACAGGACCAAAAACTACTACTCGTTCACCTTTGCCGCGCCCGGCTACCCGACAGGCGGAGCGCAGGAATAGTGCCTCGTCCAACGCATCCTCGGGTACAACAGTTATGAAACCAACTCGAACTGGAACTGGTGCTAGAAAGGCCACAGCGGCTTCTAGCGCTGCTGCAAAGAAGCCGGCTGCTCCTCGCATGCAGGCTGCATCAATGGCTGTCAAGAAACCTGCTAATACCGCGTCGATGCGGAAGACCACTGCTCCAGCTGCCACTGAAAGTGCAACTCGGACCCGAGCGTTGCGCAAGCGGATCTAGACATTCTGGCATGCGCTGTACAGCTATTTTCTTTTCTTCCTTGTTGGAGTTAGGTGGGATTCGTGTTACTTTGAGCGTGGGTGACTACAGACTACATGAACAATTTGAGCCTGGGCGCTGTTCTTCTTGGATTTTTTGGAGTGGTATCGTAATAGGTGTATTGCATTCTCGAGTGTCAACTTTGCCTTCATGTCCTTTATGGGGGCATTTCTCAGTTCATTATTTGTTCAATCCGTTCTAGGCCACGAGTGGCCTCCTGTAGAGATGGACTGACACGTTCCAACAACAAGCCCGCATTCCCGCATGCTACGCTTAACCCCTGTCATTCTACTACCAACCATCTAGATGTCCGATCTATCACACCGCTACAAATTGGCGGTCAAAATACGGACTCTATTCTAGCATACCCCGTCCATACAATTTATCGCTATACTATCCCCCAGCAATGGAGATTATCCAGCAATCCGAAACCTTCATAGAAGAGAATGGCAAACTCCAGTTTTGCTGGCAGAACTTCTACGTCCGACACGAAGGCAACATACACTACGGGACGTGGGACGATCGATCAACGAAACCAACACACCCAAGCCAGCTGCGGAATCTCAAGTTGATCAAAACAGAGGATATAGGTCCAGAAGTACAGGAAACATGGGCTGTGACCTTGGAACAGAATTGCCACTTCAAAGCGCCAGGTCTCAACGACCTTCATGATCCTGGGCTGGAGGATACCATGCGACACGAGGTTGAGATCAATGAGATCTTGCGCCGGAATCCACATCCTAATATCGCTACCTACTACGGTTGTCGAGAGAAGAATGGCCATGTTACGGGTCTTTGCTTCAAGCGCTACAAAGCGACTATGTATCAGAGGGTTAACCCGGACTACTTGAACAAGGACGACTTCCGTTCTAGTGCACGCTTGCAAGTCGATGATGCTGTCAGGATTGGTCTAGTTGGGATTTTGGATGCTATTAGGCATCTTCATTCGCTTGGTTTGGTGCACAATGATCTCAACCCGTCCAATATCATGTTTGATGAGCTTGATGAGCCGGTAAATATTGATTTTGGGAGTTGTCGGAGGATTGGGGAATCGCTAGATACTACTGGGGCTGGACAAACTGACGCATGGCATGATCCGGCGAATGATGTTGTCTTGGAGAAGAATGATTCGGATGCTTTTGAAGAGTTAAAGTCTTGGTTGGTTGGTTCGGTGGATGATGCATGGTTGTTCCCCGAGGAACAGCCACTCGAGAGATGTTACAATTGATTTTCTGCTCTTACAGCTTACCTAGATAGTGTGTTTAATGGATCAGATTGTGAGACTCGCATGCAAGAGCTCGAGAGGTTACCACTAGAAGCATTCATAGTGTGAGGTTTTGTGGCGAGCAGCCCCTTTCCATCCATTCCTTCGCCGTCGACCCTCTCCGAAAGCTTAAGGCTATGGAGAACCCAACTCCATTTTTCATGTCTTTGTCTTGGTTTGATTTCCCTAATCTCACGCACGATAACCCTACATATTCCATCCGAATGCACCTGCATCGGCGTGAAAACATGGCGTGGAAGTCCACTTCAAGACGTTGCAAGGAAGATGACTGCTTGATAAAGTCTCCACCAGCCTAGCATTGACCTTGATGTTCCCATAATAACGAGATTGCAGTTTTGGATCTTTAGATACCCGCTCTTCGGGCCGTCCGATACAAATCATTAATATCTTCAGGTCCGTTAGGTAGGGGAATTCTCCAACTGCTTTGTAGACAGCTTTCCCATCTTCGCCGATTGTCGTGAACATGGTAAAGCGCAGTTCCTGCATGTTGAGGCCGGCAGCGCGAGTCCGCACAAGCCATCTATCGTGAGAAGGATTTTCATATTTATTATCCGCTCTTCGGATATGAGGGAAGCTTTGCGCAGAGATTTGCCATGTTGTTCAAGCATGGCTTGAAATACTTTCGTTCGGACGCTGCCGGAGATGCGTATGCTCTACAGAGGCGGAAGAGATGAGACAAATACACTCTCTGTTTCATCGAGAAGCCGGAGAGCTCTTTGTCTCTTGTGAACCCGAAATCTAGGACCAGTGATTCCAAGACAGGGAACTTCCACAGATGTATACCCAGTAGGTCAGCGAAGGCGTTTTGCTCTTTTCAAGTACCGATGAAGCCGGCCTTACCCACTGGCAGGCTGAGACTTAATTCTCTTAGGTGTCCTTTGAACGAGCTGCCATCCCAATTTGAGCAGTTTGGAAAGAAGCCTCGCTGTGGAGGTCGAGATAGTGGGATTGAATTGAGACAGGAGAGACCTGGTGACTCGAAAAACAGGTGTACATTGGTTAGAATGGGGGCTAGTCCATTTGCTACCTCAATCACTGCATCGCCGTTATAGTCTGCCTTTTTATAAAAATTGTAACAGGTAACAGGAACGAGGATACTGGATAACCAAGGCGACGTAGCTAACTCATATTCAGATGCGTCGATATCCTGAGGGTTATCAGTCTTGTAGCATAGACTTGGCAATTTGAATGACATGATATGCAGTTTTCATTTTGGCATCGATCGATGGAGGATAGACAGGGCGGAAATAGGGTCCCACAGCTCCAAGTGATATCAGAGGCCCGATGGTTGGCCCACAAGAGTGAAGCAGGCCCCAGCTGTCATGTTGAGGCGGAGGGACACAATTAATGACGCCGTTGATATCGTTTATGTAGTACTTTCGAAGACAAGTCAATACATCCTTGTGACAGCCAGGGTTGGCAACCCGATCTTGGGTGTCATATCTCCCCGATCGCGGTCTATCAACGGCATTTCTTCTCGGACTAACAAATGAAGAACAGACGTAAACGAGATCGCCTCATGGAGAATTTTACTCCATCGTTTGACATATCTGGCCAGTTTCTTCGCGGCTGGCAATGCTCAGATAAATTTGAGGAAACAGATGTCTACTAGCGACAACATAGCTTTGTTTGCTTGCTAGGGCCAACTCGTAAACACTAGGTAGGTCATCAGGTGCAACGTACTCGCATATTTGCACGACCACCTCTGGTGACAGTGGACGGAGGTGCATAATGTACAGATTCAAAGTGAAGAGAGCTGCAAAGCATAAGAATGACCAGACACAGGTGTGGATAGACAAGGGAGAGGTCAGGTGGAGAACTAACCAGAAAAGGCAATTCACAGTTTACTTCAGAATCTACACTTCGGGTGCCATAGCAATCATGTTCATTGGACAAAATGAAAGAGCAAGGAAATAAGAGGCTCCCTGGTATTTTAAAAAGGCAACCAAGGGAGGAGAATAAAAATGGAAGCAAAGGGAAAAAAGGGTCTAGGTAAAGCCGGAGCCTGGCCCACAAGAAAAGAAGAAAATGAGCATGCTCAAAAGTGGAAAAGAATGAAAAGCAGGACATGTATGGCCCAGAGGGACAGTATGGGTATGGCTGATCCCTCTAATCAGATGCAGATGAACAAAAAAAAGCAAGGCATCATAGCCCCTATAGAGATGGAGATAAAACAGGAACTAATCCACAGCGATCAACCAGCTTGATCACTTGGGGGAATTTTCAGGGGGTAAAAGGAAAAGAACTCCGTCAACCAAGCCTATCACTCAACAAAAAGGAGAAGAAAAAGAACGCTAAGCAAGCCCCCAAGAAAAGAAAACACTCCACGGAGAATGAATCAGAAGGACGGATGCAAATCAAGATGTATCACAGAACAGTTGTGCAGAAATAAAGTAAAAAGTAGAACCAGAACCTGTCTATCCGGTAACGCCCATGGCGCCTGGACTTGGACGCGGTCGATATGCAACATTTTGGGGTTGAGCATCGGGTGCACCGGCATTTGGCTGGCTGCCGTTGCTGGTGCTACGGTCACGGTGATAAGCCGCTGGAGGCGGGCCAAAGTCGAGGCCAGCTTGGGGGTTAGCGCTGGCGGAGTGCGTGTGACTGCTGGGCCCTGGCACATGGCGGACTGAGCTCTGCATTTGCCAGGCCGCGTCCTGAGAGGGGTCGGTCTCGATGCGTGCGGAAGCTGGGGCGCTGTTGTTGCGGTTGGGCGTGGTAATAGTGAATGTTTCACCGCCGTTCTCAGGTTTCTGTGAGAAGCTGCCTCGTGCAATATCACCGTACCGTTTCAGGATTTCCTTGGTCGTCACTTCGGCATTCTCCCTGAAAAGAGTCTGATCGCTTAAGATCTGTTGCAGGTCTTCCGGAATCTATAAGAATAGTCAGTACACATACGTAGGACAGAAGGCTGGTTTACTTACCTCGCACATGGCGTCGTTATACGTGATCAGGGCGTTGACAGCTTCAATAGACAAGAAGCTCTCATCCACAGTGCTGTTCTTAGCATTGGGGTAGAGGATATTGGGTGTGATGACAGTTGCAAGATTGTGAATGTCCATCTTGCTCCCAGAGTCCTCGTCCACGTGCGAGAAGGATGACGTCCAGTTCAAGAATGCGAAGAGGACTTCCATCGTGTCACGGTGAGCTTTAGGTAGCAGACAGCATGACAAGTGCAGTACTCGCTTCTGCTTCTCAGGGTCGGGAAGTTCTGTGACAGGTTAGTATCTTTCCAACTAGATAGAGCTAGACCGTAAACTTACTTTGTGAGATGACAAAGAGTCGGTGAAGCTTGAATGTTAAAAGGGGATCAGGCATCTCACGAAGGAATTTCTTCAAGAGTGCTGCAATCTGCACAGGAGTCTCCTTTGTCAAATCGACTTGGTCATATTTGGTGTCAATCAACTCCGCAATGTCCTTCAGTCGCCGGATGTTGCCGTTCTTTCGGAAGACACCCTCCACTGACATGTCCATCTGCCGCATGGCGGAAACAGAATCATCAACCAACGTTGGAATGCGGAGCGCA
Organism: Penicillium arizonense; assembly: GCF_001773325.1. Lineage (NCBI taxonomy): Eukaryota > Fungi > Ascomycota > Eurotiomycetes > Eurotiales > Aspergillaceae > Penicillium > Penicillium arizonense. The sequence continues at coordinate 72,636 of NW_019173321.1, read as the reverse complement.
CCAGGGCCAACACCGTGGCTTGACTCTGTGCCCTCCTTTTCAACCAAGTAGTCCAAACCAACACCAAAGACACCCTTCTTCTTGCCGCCCTTCTTGTTATCCTTGAAGGCGCGACCAAAGATGTTCCAAATGGTGGGTTTGCGCGACTCAATAAGTGAGAGCAACTCCTCCATGTTGAAATAACCTTCCAACAGGGGTTCCATCTGTAACACAGCAACGTGACGGACGATGAAGTACTCCAAAGCCGTCAGTTCAGAGAAGTATCGCTTGGACCGGGTAGGCTCCATGAGTGCCTCCAGGTTTCCACTCGACACCCCGCGTTGATGGCCGCGGTTGTATCTGGGCATCGGTTCTATCCCACCGACAAGCTTTGTGCCGGCATGCTTGTATGCATTGGGTCGCTGCTCCTTGGCTTGCTCGGCCGCAACGATGCGTGGAATATCGTCCAGCGTCAAAGCATCTTGTGTACCGAATGTCAAATCGGTGACAGTATCGCCATTCGCATCTCTTTCCTCAACGATCTGGAATCCAGGACCCCTTGGATCAGATCCATCGTTACCGGAGGATCCTGGTCGGGCACTTCTTCCCTCCGGGCCATCAATGATCCTTGATGCGCGGGCCCTCTTGTATGTTGTGGAAAGAGTCCGCTCATTGCGAATAGAGCGCAGTCGCCGCATCTCACCCACGGTCTGCTCAAGGGACGATTCTTCCAGACCATCTCGGGAGCCACCAGTGTAAGATTGAGAGCGTGTGTTAGCGCGGCGAACGTCGCCGGGCGTCCGGTGACCCCCATTGTCGTTGTATCCCTGCAAATTAGGGTCGTCTGAGGCGTAACAAGTTAGCCAGACTGCTAGCGGGATCGGGGGCATGGTAGTAAATCTCACCTGAGGTGTGGGGCAAAGTTCCTCCAGACCGAAGTACAGCGAGAAGTCGAGCCAGTGCCACCTTCAGCAGGAAGATGAATTGCTGCAGCTTTGAGACTGGGATGAAACCACCTCGTACAGTGGAACCAAGATTCTTCCGAGTGGCACAGTCGCTGCAGTAGGCCTGCTCCTCAGCTTCACTCCATAATGCATCGGAGAGTTCGTCAGTCAAATCTTTCTCGCATGTAGAGCATGAAAGATGAGGTGGCTTGATGTGCCAACGACTCTGTCCTAACAAAACACACTCGTCATCGATCGGTTCTTTGCAGGCAATGCAGCAATCTGACAGCTGATCGGCCAACCCCTCTACCCCAGCCATAAGATCGAGTGGGGCATTCTCATCTTCCAGTTCTGCGAGTGATTCAAGATCACGGAGATGCTCCAGGAAGTTATGCAAGCCATCAGGTGAAGATTTCTCTCGCTCCAGTTTGAGTGCACCCTGCAATCCAATGCGGATCAAGAGCTTGAGGTAATGAGCAAGACCAGTCACCAAAGACAGAAGCTCTTGTGTGACGCCGAGTTTGCGCACCCCGGTCTCTTGCGTTTTCGACAGAAGAGCGAAGAAAGCGACAATCTTCTTGCAGAGAAGCTTGGCTTCACGGCCATAAGACAGTTCTGATGTGACATTAGCCGTTGGTTCAGATGAATCCAAGGGATCGGTGGACTCACCCTTCAACTCGTGGGATTTAATGTAGTTCGCTAGTTGGTCTACCGCGCCAAACAGAATTTCGACGTGACCAATAAAGCGTTTGGCGACAAGCACGCCGTCAAGATAAGCGCCATTGCTGACATGGAGTAGCATGTCGGAGATGCAAGCAGCAGAGGATTCCTCAAACGTTGAGAGTGTGTTCCAGATGTTGAAAACCTTCTCCTCCATGATGTCTTCCTCTTCACGAATCTGTTTGCGTTCTTCCTCACTCGCATCCTCATCCACCGGTGGAGGCTCCCATGTCTGACCCGCGGGAGATAATCTGACGTTCCAGAACTTGTGAATCATATAGCACTCGGGGTGCCAGTGTTGGTTTTGGCCGTTGCGGAAGATCTCAACGAACTGTTTCAAAATCGCAGTATGACACCCGTGACACCGCTGGGCGAACTGAGTGGAGTAATGGAAGTGACAGTAGACCTTGCTTTCGTGTTCGTAGTAGGAGTCCTGGGCACCAAAGACGGTCGGACACACTGAACAAGTAAAATGCTCAATATGGTATTTGCGGTCCAGCGCAGTGATGTATGACCCCCGTAGCGCTCCACCACACTCGTGGCAAAGGAGACTCAGTCGTCTAAAGTAATCGGTTTCACACAGCGGGAATTGGCAGCTCCCATCCTCCGAGTCCACGGGGAAGAACTTTGAAGCAACGATTTCACCACAATCCTAACAGCAGGGATAGTCAGAAAGAATCCACCGCAAACCAGCGATAGGGAGTCAACTTACCTCGCACTTAAAACACTCCAGATGAAAAGTGCCCCCTAGGGCCCGCACAAACTGACCGGTGAGTGATTCACCACATTTCTGGCACAGGCGCGATGAGCCGCCCGGGGACTTGTTGTGTTGACGCCCGTTCGCTCGCGATCTGTCTCGAGGGGCCGAGTGTGTTGAACGGTCGCGATAGCTGGCCTGGTCGGGACCCAGCCCGCGACTCGAACGACCATCCTCTTGGTTCACTGGGGTGATTGGACTTGGGCCACCAGTTCGTGTGGTTGGTGATTCGAATGGAATCAGACTGTCTTCGGGAGAGGTAGGTGTGTTTTTTGTATAGCTAGCCCCGTAGCCCGAGGTGTTGACGGTAGGACGGCCGCTGGGGTTGCCTGCGACCAGGCTAGCTGGTAGTTCACCGGGGGGCATCTTGGTCCCCCGTCAAAAGAGAAGGAAGGCGTTGCTGAATGAAATCACACCAAACGCTGCATGCAAAGTGTTGAAGAAAGCGGCCGGGGAAGTGTCGACTCGAGGGTACAACGCGATTAACGGTGGGGGATTCAAGACTGAGCGCGTACGGTTCGAGGTCTTGTTTGGTTAGCCTTTCACACTGGACCTGAACCACGGACAGTACTCACCTTCACGCCATGTAGCCAAGACAGGCGGAGTGGCAGATGAAGTACGGGGCAAGGAGAATAGCGCGCGAGATCGAGTTCACGATGCGAAGGCGGTATAGAGGGTCCAGGGTCTCCAAGCGCGCAGGCTGAAGGAGTGGGGATTGGAGCTTTCAAGGTAAAACTGACAAGTCTCAACAAGCATTCCCAAAGGAAAATTAAAGTGCAAGGGCGAGGGGAAAAGAAGTGGGCTGGGGAGGAATGGAGATGGAGATGGCTTGGGCATTTGTTGCCCCCCTTATGGTTGGTCACGTGAGTCAGGGACCATCTATACTTAGATGAGTAGACAGTCAAGAAGATATCTGTTGTATGACTGAGATATTCTATATTCTCTATTCGATTTACTGCATAGTATATAGTATAGAGTATGGCGTACTCCGTGTATACTATATGTTCTGCCCCTTTCGCATCTAGTGCTTTTTATAGCACAGAGCCTATACCAACTTTAAGATAGCGTATTCATGACAGCTATACTATATATCAACACCCTATCTCTTAGGCTCTCTAATGACGATATCTTTGACTCATCTAGTCAACCACAAACATATATACCGTCCTTGGTTCTCTCCTGCGGACACAAAGTATGTGATGACCCGCACAAAGAGAGTAAAATCACACACGAAGATAATTTAATAAATGGCAAGAACAGGAATAATCGCAATAACTGTAATTAGCAAACAGAATTACAACCTTGTAAAGGAAAAGGGGGAAAGAGAGAGAGAAAGAAGAAAAAGAAGAAAAAGAAGCTCGAACAATCCCAGAGTAAACAAATATATAAAGGTACAGCGGACAACTCATCTCGGCACCTTCACACATCTGACACTCTTGACTTTATACTCCTTCGTTCTTCTTGCACCTCGCCCCTTGAATTGTCTTCTATCAGGATGGCTGACCAGTGTTCACTGCGGCTGGTGCGAGTAAGTCTCCCCACCATGACAGTGTGACCTGTATTAATGCCCCAGGAACTGGCTCAATTCGAGCGAAGTGAGCAACTCGGTATGAGACGCTCCAATCCTTTGAAATCTCACGCTGACACCAAGATAGCTTTCACTGTCGCCTACGATGAAAACAATACGCGAGACATCCAAGCCCTCATTATCGGGCCCCCAGGCACACCCTACGAGCTGGGCTTTTATGAAGTGAGATTCAACCTCAGATTAACCAGATTCTCATGGACTGATGCTAACCCTGGCAGTTTGCGATAAGAATCCCTTCTGGTGAGATGCTCTGATATGTCATCACAAATCATCCCAAGGCTAACCAAGTCAGATTACCCTGCGAGCCCGCCAGTGGTGAGGCTCAAGACTACTAACCAGGGACGCACACGCTTCGGTCCTAACCTCTACGCAAGTGGGAGGGTTTGCCTGTAAGTGTTGCTCAAGAATATTCAGACCCCGTACTGACTGTGCTAGATCGATTCTGGGGTAAGGCCATCCCGATTCATACCTTACATCAGACATCACTGAACATGCAACAGCACATGGCCCGGAGACCGCGGGGAGGAATGGTCCCCCGCACAGGGACTGGAGTCAGTCTTGCTGTCAATTCAGAGTCTGCTGTCCTCAAACCCGTACATCCTCGAGCCGGGGTTCGATACCAGAGGTACCGACACTGAGAACATGGAGGCATACAACTCCAAGGTGATACAGTTTCCCGGAAGAGTGATCATGAGAATACTAACACTTTTACAGATCCGACACGAAAACCTACGATTGGCAGTCATCGCCCCTCTAGAAAAAGCCCTCCAATTTCCTTTCTTGACTTACCAACACAGATCGCAAAGAAATGACCAGCCACCTGTATCTGGAGCAGCACCTGGCGATCGACGAGGACCGGACCAATCTTCACTCAGTGCCTTTGCTGACTTTTCCAAGCAACGATTCCTCTGGTATCTGGATCTTTACAAGAACGCAATTGAGAAAGGCATCGTGGACGAGGCACGGAGACACAAAACCCCATTTATCCAGATGCCATTCGAGGGTGCGGGCAATATCATGCAGGGTACATGGGATTACACCGATCTGAAGGCCCGCCTGGCAAGCGTCCAAGGACAGTTGATGCAGGAAACACACAAATGGCCTGTCGAGGGCCTGGCGCTGGTCAAGGAGGACGCTGGGATTGCGGTGAAGCTGATGGGGCAGCATGAACAGATCGTTGCAGAACTGAAGTCCCAGAGACAGGTTATCGATCTCTCGCTCGCTGATGGCAACCCTTTCGTCTGGCGACTCACTTACGTTGGCCGCACGGAGTCTCGACTGGAGGGTGGTATCATCAAGATCAAGATTTTCATCAGCCCCCGGCACCCGATAGAGCAGCCCCGTGTGTTTGTTGAGTCGCCACTCTATCACATCCGTGTCTCCAAGTTGGGTGTTATGATCTATCTGCCAGCGCGAGCCGACGAGATCCGCCATCACATCGACGGCATCATCAACACCCTGGAGGATGACAACCCACCATACAACCCACTAATGACAGTGAACCCTGAGGCAAGCGCTCTGTGCTGGGGGACTGAAGTGGAACGCAGGCTCTACCGGCGTAAGCTTCGAGCATCGCTGGAGGCATCCTAGCCTCAACATGGATATGGTTCTGTCAGTCCATGGAGAGTCGTAATGAGGTCCCATCTTTAGCTGATCTGTTTCATCGGTTCAACTTTGCTTTGATTTGCAGGTCATTTCCGTCTAGCTATGCTTCGAGTTCATAAGAATTCGCGATGGCGGAGAGGCCGGGGATTGTGGGGGCGTGTGGCGTCGGAGCAACAGGTCAAGACTACCAATATCTGTTATCCCAATGCTGTTCCAAGCATAATAATCAAAAGATCTTCTACCTTCACCGAAGTAAGTACAAGTAAGTGACAACCACTTCGGCAGGTTGGACTAGAAGTGCCACGACTGAACGCACGGATCACCTGATTCTCCGCAAGAACTTCCCCTTTTCACCAGTTCAACCACCTTCCAAATCACATCATGTCGGCGAAAAGGCGCACACTAGAACTCGGTAATGTCCTGGTGGTCGGAGGCTGCGGTTTCCTGGGGTGGCACATTGTCGATCACCTGCTGAACTTCCCCTCCGAGACCGATCCCAGCGTCGCCCTCCCCAAGCCGCAAGGCGATGCACGCTTCGACTTCCCGACTCTGGGATCGCGGTACCCGGATTACCACTCGACAGTGTCCGTTGTCGACCTGCGCACAACCATCAACCGTCTCCCCGGCGCAAAGTACTATGATGGCGACATCACGTCTGTCGAGTCCATGATGGAGGTTTTCAAGGCTGTCAAGCCGGATCTGGTCATCCACACTGCTTCGCCTTCTATGATTGAGGGCAACAAGCCGCTGCTGCACAAGGTCAATGTGGAGGGAACCCGGACGCTTCTCGAGGTCGCTGGTGGTGAGCACGGTGATTGGGGTGGCAAGTGCAAGGCTTTCGTCTACACTAGCTCCAGCTCCGTCGTGCACGATACTCAGAGTGACCTAAAGAATGTCAACGAGGAGTGGCCCTACGTCCGCGGCCCTTCGCAGAAGGAGTACTACTCTGAGACCAAGGTGAGATTCAGTGAATGGCATTTCTTCTGGACCAATTGCTAACTATCTCCTTGCAGGCCGATGCTGAGGAACTCGTTCTGAAGTATAACCGCCAGTCCCCAACCGAGATGTTGACCTGCGCCATTCGCCCGGCCGGCATCCACGGAGAGAAGGACACCACAGTGACACACAAGATCCTGGAGCACGGCGCCCAGGCATCGGATAGAGTGCTACGGATGCAGCTGGGTGACAACGAGAACCTCTTCGACTTCACCTACGTCGGCAACGTGGCGTATGGCCATCTCCTCGCCGCGCACCGGCTTCTGGCGAGCTACGATCTTCGCGCGGCTGGTCAGGGCGGGCCCCTCGACTACGAGCGCGTGGATGGCGAGGCTTTCAACATCACCAATGATTCCCCTGTCTACTTCTGGGATGTGACCCGTGCCATGTGGGCGCTTATCAACCGTGTTGTTGAGCCTCACCAGGTTTGGGCTTTGCCCGAGGGTCTTCTGGAGTCTGTTGGTGGTATCGCTGAGACTGTCATGGGATGGTTTGGCAAGACCCCCCGTCTCACAGCTCGGACAGTGCGGTACTCTTGCATGACTCGTTACTACTCCACCGAGAAAGCCAAGCACCGTCTCGCTTACCTGCCTGTCGTGCCTTTGGATGAAGGTATTGCCCGTGCGGTTGGATACATTGTTGAGCAGAACCGACTGGCCGAGGGAAAGAAGGCATTGTAATTGAATTTAGATGAGATTTGAAAGGCATTTTATGCTGTATTAATATGACTATTTGCCTATTTTCCTGAAGCTATACGTTTTAACAGCTAACGTTACTGTAGAATTGCAAGTATTGTTGAACCAGTTCATTGTTATCACGTATATATCCTTAAAAAACATGCCTGGTCCCTGACCGGCGTTTCTCATCACATTGTTACAAGCATTCATAGATCATAACCAGCGTGAAGGGCTAAAAACCCCTCGACGCACTTGTAATGACGTCCCCCGGAGAAAAACACTATGAAACTCCAAGTATGCAATCCGCTTAAACAAGATATCTGAAACCCTTCCGCATACGCAACGACTCGTCGGCATGCTCGAGGATATCATTATCCGTCGTGTCGGCCATTTCACCAGCCTCGATCTGCTTGTTCAGGCCAAGCAGCATGAAGCGGAAGTACCAGCATCCGACGACCGTGACACCGAACATGGCCAGCACAATTCCGTAGCTGGATCGGTAGCCGTTATCCTCCAGATCCCAGACGTATGAGCCGGCGACGTTACCCAGTTGACTGAATGCGTTGATCATGGCGATGGCAACGGCACGCTTGGCTGGGGGACGTGGGAAGGAGGAACTGATCCATGAGTAGAACACGATGAATCCTGCGTAGGAGCCTGCCTGTAAGAAGAGTGCGACGTATCGAGCTGCCACGTTGAGGGTGGACATGCTGATGATGAACCCGACGGCTCCCATGGCGATGGGCCCGAAGATGTGCCAGACCTTCTCCTGGGTTTTATCCGCGTGCCATGCGTTGATGACGGAGAAGATACACGAGAACACCCATGGGGGAGCACTCATCAGGAGGGTAGGGACGTAGCCGAATCCAAGAGTACCGGTGAGAGTGGGCTGTGAGGCGGTTAGTCAATGTGTTGCAATGTTGGGCTATTGGAATGGAACTTACGAAGAAAGCGTTGAAAGACAATCCAACGACGTAGGCAACAAAGGTGAACATCATCACGTAGATCTTGGGGTCCTTCAGGGCCATCATCAGACCACCCATGGCACCGAGCTCCTCGGAGTCGGTATCAGCTTCACCGACATCCTCAAACATACGAAGCTGAGCCACCTGAAGTTCTTCCTCGGTGAAACCGCGAGCATTGGTGGGCAGATCAGGCAGGATGAAAGCCGCCAAGAGAGCCAGGAACATGGTCACGGAACCCTCAATCCAGAACAGCCAGCGCCACGCAGCGTGGCCCAGGACGCCCTGCATGTTGGACAGGACACCGGCACCAACAAGGGCAGAAAAGGCATTGGAGATGAGGTTACCACAGAACAGAAGGGCGTTGCGGGAGGTCAACTCGCGGCGAGTGTACCACTTGGATAGGATGAGCAATGCACCGGGCAGGAAGGCAGCCTCGATGAAGCCCAACAGGAAACGGATGGCCACCATGTGTCCAAAGGTCTTGGCGTTACCGGACAACGTGGAGATGAGACCCCAGAGGAGCATGGCACAGGCGATGTAGAGAGAGGGCCGCGAAATGCGGTTGATGAACATGTTGGAGGGCACTTGCATGATGATGTAGCCCACATACAGAATACTCAGACACGTCGAGTACTCTGTGTTGGAGAGTTGGAGGTCATCCTGCAGACCCTTCAGACGGGCCGCCGCCATGTTGTTGCGATCCAGGTAGTTCATGATATAGATGAAGATGAACAGACTGCATCGGGCGTCAAGCTTCAGCTTGAGACGCTTCTCGACGGCCGCACGACGAGCAGGGTCCATCTGGGCAGCAAGGCCTTCTTGCTTGGTTGAGGCAATGTGCTCGACATTTTCATACCTCTCCTTCTCGGCCTCAACCTCTATCCGGTCATTGGTAGTTCGTGAGATGTCGTCCGCCATGACTGCAGCTTGTGTAGAGAACGGAATCAACCGGGCAGCCAGGGGCAGAATCTTCCCTTTAAGACAGAAAACCCTTCACACCCCCCGCGCTAATTTCCCGATTTTTTCTGTACCCCGGTACCCCCACGCCCAAAGTCATGAGACGCGGGGGGCCACAGTGGAGATAGTTTCTTGGCCGAGTCCGCACCCCGGGACAGAGAATGCCCCGGGCACTCGGTCCAGCCGACGAATGGCATTCGCGGCCCACCGTCCGGTATGTATTGATTCCTGAATGTGACGGTACGCGAGCTGAGGAGATATCTGAAAGGAGAAGGTCTCCCAAAGTTCCCCCAGAGGAATCACCGAGTCTCCCGGACTCCCAGACTCCTAGAGTCCCTGAGTCCCTGAGTCCCTGAGCGCAGATGTTTTGAAAAGGAAGATCGGCTCGGCGGAACAAACCGGTCGGGATGTGAAAGCGGTCAAGCCGGGTCTGTGCAAACCCGACTCTTCCCCGCCTCTCCGCAAATTGCAAATTTCTCTCCCACACTACTCGCTTGGCCCCTGTTTTTCCTATCTTTTCTGTCCCGGGATCACTCCATGTTTCCTACCGTGTGAGGTATTTAATTTAAAAATGAATCGGGATCCAATTGTGGCTGTCCCCAACCATACATGTACTCCATACATTTTCCCCAACTCTCCCCCACACACACACTAGACCCGTGAACGTCATTCGATGCAACCCTTGACAAATCAATACTCGGCAGCAGAATTCGACCGAGATCCACTGCAACGCTAAGCTTACGCTCAAACGGGGAACCCGACGACAGATCCTGGAGTCGGCATCCCACATTCGATGCCGAGATGACGTTCAATGGCTTGCACTTGCATTCGGCAGATGCACTCCGGTGGCTTCAGCTTGGTCGGTTAGCTCAATACCCTCTGCCAAGTCATCTTCGTGCCAGCCCTCTCGGTCATCCTTGACAAGTCGGACGAAGCACACATCAAGGATCAGCGCCACGGCACTGATGGCAACGCCGAAGAAAAGTGCCGCGCGATAGCCCATAATTTGACTACCTGACCGGCGCGCTATCTCTACCTCAATGGTGGAGGCGAACCCCAGACCGAGACTGTTCCCGTATAGATTAAGTGTGCCGATGACGGACCCCGCAATCCCTTGTTGATTACGTCGGACCGAATTACTGGCAATGATCTGCGCCGCTGTGTACACAAAGTCGGGACAGAAGGAGAAAAGCACGACCGAGGGGAAAATTTGTGCCCAGTACGTTTGGTGAAGTGGCACCGTCGCCATGAGGGCATTCGAGACTAAGATGGTGATGGTGCCGATGGCGAGAATCCATTGTGCTGCCATTCGTGGGATCATCCACGCTGCGAGACAAGCAGCCCCCGTCGCACAGACCACAAACGGTGTCCAACCTACGGCGAAGTGGAGGGGAGACCAATGCCACACCTTTTGCAGCCACAGGACCTGGTACCAGATCAGGGTTCCCACGGCCATGTAGTTCAACAGCACAACGAGGAGCAGCATGAGGAAGGACGGAGCCTTGAAGATATCAAGAGGCATGATTGGTTGGGCAGCATAGTTTCTTTCCCAAACCAAGAAACCGACGAACATGACCACCGAACTAATCAGGAGAATGATCTCATAGTGAGTGGCCCAACCGACACTAGGTGCTTGACTACCAACGCATTAGCAAGTGAATATTGATTTGGGAGCTTGCCTTACTTCCAAACAAAGTTGAACAGAATCAGTGAGCTTGTGCCCAAGGCTGATCCAATACAGTCAATTTTACCATGCCGGTCAACAGGTGGTTCACGCGAACTCAATGCCCAGATAGGAGCAAAGGTGACGACACCAAGACAAGCACTGTACTTTGTCAGTACTTGGACTCAAGCACCACAGGCCCACTTACATGAAAATGAAGAACCACTTCCACTCAGTCCGCTCCAAGAAAGCTCCCAAGAACAAGGCCCCAAAGTAGCCTCCCACCGGTGCCGATGCGCCAAAGAAACCCAAACTGACATTTCGCACGCGACCGGGAGGATTCGTACTGGAGATCATGGCTACTGCGTTAGGCATAATGAAGGCACCTCCCAAACCGGCGAGAGCCCGCATGGTGACAAAGGCGAAGAAGTTGGTGCAGAAGGCACTGGCAAGTGTACAAATCGTGAGCCAGGCACCGCCGGCGAGGAGGAGTTCTCGATGGCCGTAGACATCTCCCAATCGACCGCTTACTAGCACGAAGGTTCCTTGAGTTAAACTGTCGAGATATTAGTATTGATGATTGATCGTGGAATTCAATGCCGGGCCCTCACGCATAGCTAGCAGCCATCCACGAAGCATACGTATCTTTAGCACCTAATGATTCATTCAAGGCGCTGCCCCCAGCAACGCCAGCGAAATTAACGGTCATCTACGGGCCTTAGTATGGGAATAAGAAACAGAATATAGGTTAATGCCACACCTGTACGACATTGGCGAGCACGAGCAATGTAGTAATGGCCACTCGGCGCGATTGGGTAGTTCGACTAGGCAGGGTCCTTTCAAAGACAGGCTGACCCGCCCTGGGCGTCGAGTCTGGGACATGCTGTGTCTCTGTTTCGGGGGCATTGGGATTGACTTCAATTTTGGGTGTACGAGATGGGGATATTGGATGCACCTCGTGAATAGCGTGTAACATGGACATCTTGAGAGTGTTGAGTTGAAGTTGAAAGAGACATGGCCGTTGCTTTCTTCAGGGTAATCTTTGAGTGCGGAGAAGGGTCCAAGCCAATGTTCCTGTAGACTTCGGTTGGATTTATCAGCGCGGTGTTAAATCCGACTCTGCGGAATATAATTCCATGTGGCGACTTTGCAAATATTCCGTTCAAAGTTCTCTAGAAACATGGTATTTCTTCCAATGCACTAGGCATCGTGAGTCAGCATGAAGGAAGATGTGTGTTTACAAAAAAGCTTGAGTAAAGTTGGAAGATTCCCAGTGAAGTGTAATTAACGGCTATTGAGGAAGCTCAAACATAAGAAACGTCACTGCCCAGCTCCAGGCTGGTCGGGACATGCTGCTGGAAGTTTTGGGCAATCCCCTCTTGCGGAGTACCTGCATTATTTATTGAAGTGATATGAGCCCGGGCGCATATGGTCGCTCCTCCGAGTCTATCCTCAACGCCTATTTTCTCCGGAAGATATCAATAGACTCAAACATGCCGTCGAGAAAGCCGGCCTTCATGTTCCCAAGGCCAGGAATCTACGTTGGCTAGCATTCTGCAAGGTCGATCCTACTATGTGTACTTCGTTTTTTAACGTCCCACCTGAAAGCGGGAGAACTAGGTAATGTAAGATTGACGATCAGAGACTAAAGGAAGCTTGAGGGAGATAACAATGGAATTAAGTTGAACGAACATCCGCTCTTACATGCCGACGACTGTACCCCCACGCAATGACGCCGAAGTGGGCCGTGTCGGCAATCCTCGGATTCTTGATCTTGATTCTATCTTTCTAGTCTATCGGTCCTCGCGAACAATGTTGCGGTATTCATTGTTGGGGTCCTGCTCCTCTTCCTCTGCCGATTGAATCGTCTTCTTCACGCGACAAGGGGCTCCAACGGCAACAGAGAAGGGCGGGATATCCTTTGTGACCACAGACCCGGCTCCGATGGTACATCCCTGGCCGATTCGAACACCCGGCAGGACAAGCACGTTACTTCCGATCCAGCAGTCATCCTCGATGAAGATAGGGTGGCCGAATTCGACAAATTTGCGGCGTGAAAGAATGCTGGTATCGTGGCCGGCTGTGATCAGACTCACACCGGTGCCGATTTGGACTCGATCGCCGATGACTACGAGGCTGGTATCGAGTATTGTCACACTGGACGTGGTCAGAAATGTTCGATAGGAATGTTCGACTCGAACGATCGTGAGACTCACTTCCAGTTGAAGAAGCAGTCCTTTCCGATACTGATATTGCTGCCGTAGTCTGGCAGGAAGGGTGGCTCGATGAATGTCCCATCTCCAACTCTGCCAACGAGCTTTCGTAGCAGTTCAAGACGCACGTCGGCGATCTTGTCGTAGGTCACGGTCTTTGTGTCCAGGTTGTTGTAGTCTGCCGCCAGTCCGCGGCAGCGGTGACGTGCCTCGAGCAACTGAGGGATGGTGGGATTGTACCTGAACTGTCAACTCTGTGCGTGTGAAACCCGTGGGCGGACATACATCATGCCTGATATCATGCGGTCGTAGTCCTCACACACGGGTATTCCCTGCAACCCCTTGGAGAGAGCGATGATTTCGGGGCGTTTCTCTGTCGCAGCCATGATTGAAAATGATTGCAAATAAATGTACAACACTACAGAGGAAACGAGCAGAGCGCGAGATATAAGGCGGGGATTCCCGACAATTCGCCGGAATGCCAAGGAATTGGGCTTCCTTCCTATTTTGGTAGAACCGCCAGCACTTATGTCATCATATCCATTCAAGGTAAATTACGGATAGTCTACAGCCTTGTTGTGCACACTCACTTCATCCACATCCCGAAGTGCCTCTCGGCGTGCAGCATCAACATCAAAGGCGGCCTTGCTGTTGAACAGGGTCTCCATCTCCTCGAGACTCTTGCCTTTGGTCTCCTTGACAAAGAAGAACACAATAATGGCCATGATAACATCGAGCGCCGCATAAAAGATGAAGATATAGCTACCCCACGCGCTCATCATGTAGCGCGTCACGAGTGAGAACAAAAAGTTGAAGAGCCACTGCGTGGATACTGCGACGGACGTACCGACCTCACGAATTCGTGTTGGGAAGATCTGGATTCCTGTCAGCCATTGCGCTGGGAATGAACGAAAAAATTACTTACCTCGGCGGTGTATGGCCAGGGCAATGGACCCCAACTGAACTGATAGATCGAATTGGTGAGGAAGATCATTGCCACCATTCCGATACCAGCCGGAGTGGCTTTGGAGTTAGGGGGTGGAGTGGTCTCCTTGACAACTGTCACAATAACGAAGCAACAGGCCATCAGCAGAGCCGAAATCCACAGGGTCGGCTTGCGTCCCCACATCTCCGAGAAGAACAAGATATAGATGCCGACTGTGGTGAACTTCTCCGCACCAAACAGACCAGTGATCAACAAGGACTGGTTAGTGTCATTTCCAACAATCAACTTGAAGAATTGCGGACCGAAATACGCTAGCGCAGTCATGCCCGTGCACTGCTGGCCGCAAAACATGAAGAAGGCGAGGAGGAGTCGGTAACGGTTGGCGGGTTCGAGCAGCTCACGCTTCTTGAAGCCCTCGGTGGCTCGCAGCTCTTCGGAGAGGCCGACTCGGATTTCATTGAACTCTGCCTTTACCTCGGGACCTAGTCCTGGTCAGTGATGGTTCAGTGGTTTGGCCACGGTTCTCTTACCATCACTCGCGCGAATCCATTTCAGGCTTTCATACGCTTCGTCATATCGACCCTTCTTGGCCAGCCAGCGGGTACTCTCGGGCATGGCAAACAAACCCAATGCAAGAACTCCTGCTGGGACCATTTGAAGACCGACCGGGATTTGCCACTGCTTCGAAGATACCGGCAGGGTGATCTTCACCGCATAGTCAATCCAGTAGCTCAACATGACACCCAGCGCAAAGAGCCACTGCATCCCTGACCCCAGCTTTCCCCGAATCTCTTTTGGCGCCATCTCGGCGTTGTATGCTGGGACCACCGCTGTACCGGCACCAAGACCCAGCCCAGCCACAAACCGCCCGATATAGAAGCAGACTAGCGAATGCGACGGTACAACCTGGATGATTACACCGATGCAAAATACCGACATGGCTGCCTGCACGGTCTTCTTCCGTCCGAACCGGTCGGACACCCAGAAGATGCTCAGTGCGGATAGAAAGGCGCCTACATTCTGCAAACTGACCATCACCGCACTGACGGTGGTTTGGTCTTTGTAGCCGAAATCATTGACGTAGGATTTGAACTCGAGGATTCCACCTAGAGGTGTTAGTCGATGCCAATCCAGCGGGATATAGCACTTACCAACGATGCCAGTATCATATCCAAACAGGAATCCAGCAGTACAAATGAAGAAGCCAAAGAAGTACGCTCGGAAAGCACCCAGCCTCGTGCCTGGTAAACCCATAGCGTACGCAAGAAGAAAAAAAGTCAACCGGAGAACATGCCGATATAGTTAGAAAGATCAGACTTTAAGTTACAACAGCTTGGAAGTCTCTCTGCGCACGCAACCTGTGAGCGCGGATAACGCCATAGCACGCCATAGCGTTGAACGTCACCTATCAACGTTGACTTAGGGCTGTCGGGAGGCCTTAGCTGGCCAATGAGCCAACTTACTCTTGAATTATACCACCTAAAAGGGATATTCCTTGGATTTAGTACATCTATCTAAACATTGCCTTCCTTTATCTGCTTCCATGGATCTCAGCTTTCCCCGCATTTTCGGTCGCCAAGGCGGCTCGTCGGCTCGATGGTCGGCTCGGTCGGCCATCGGCTGGCGTTGACATGTCTATAGACCCAGTTGATACACGTCTGTGTACACGTATAGGGGTGTCATCGTGGATCATCCACATTCACTTCGGTCTTCTGTCTCCATTTCAATTCTCGGTCAATAGATCTTGGCGATTTTTTGAGTCGCAGGATTTCTAAACATGAAAAGATGACTGGCTTACATATGCCAGGGCTATGGAAGAGATTAGTCTATGGTCCGAAGTAATATATATTGAGGGACAGGTCTAACAATCAATAGGCTCATTAATTCTTCGTCCTGCAACATCCGTTGGTCGTGTCAAGCGGAACCAACCTCATTTTGTACCCCTTGCCTAACAGACTCGGGCTCCGCCACAACTGTCCACCTATCACCATGCCCGATTCTACAGGGGCGTAGACCGCCAATCAGATTGTCATCTATGTAGAGAGGCAAGGAGGATTGTCGATCAAAGAAGCCACGTTCTATGCGCCCCGTTCTCGCTTTGAAATATTGGATCATTCCACCATTGTAATAGTCGAGCAGTGTGTAGCAGCAAACACATCCAGTACATGTCTACCGGCAGAACATGCGAGGTTTGTCGTTTTACCCCTGGTTTCTCCCTCGCAGGACACACCCGAAAGAGGTCGGGCTCACTTTGTGTATCTACATAGACTCGAAGGGTTGGGTTTATAGAGGATATAATTCAATTTGGAGATGAGACTTCCAGCACGCATGATACTGGACATCAGAAATATCTATAGCATCTATTCTTTAACAGTTATGTATATGTGTGACAGAAATACATACTATTACCAGAGAATGCCATGTTCTGATTATACCATTCTAATCCCATGATGTACGAGTTACTCTGGACCGAACTCTCCTTGGTGGTTCGTCGTGATACAAGAGTTCCGGCGCTGTGGTTGTATGGACTCGAGTTTCTCTCCACCCCGCGCTGTCTCGTACCAAATTGAAGGAGCACGTTTTGTGTCGACTCGGAGGTTTCACTCGGAAACATTATCGCCTTTGAGCGAGTCGGCGACGATCTCGGAGGTTTGCTGGATCATCTTGGCGATGCGGCCTCGACTAACATGTTCATGTAGGGCCAAGAAGTGCACTGAGAATCAAATAGAGCCTAATACTAAAGAAAAGTTGAACCTGTGAATTTGTGTGAATGGAGTTGGCCTCAGAAGCACAGGGTCTCTCTCATATAACCATGCGAGGAACCCTTATCCGGGTCTCTCAATTGTTCTATGACAACTTGTAGAAACCTAAAAAATCACAACGAAGATGAGATAAACATCTTTATTCATTGATGGACTCGGTACGCTTTTGCAGAATATGAATGCCTGCACAGTTCCGTTAAGGGTATGTTTGTCTTTGAATCCAGGCCTCATTCGTTTGCTCTCTCCTGTTTTGTTTACACAGCTTAGCTCCCATCTTGGCTTTCCTTAGCATATAGTCCAGTGTCCCCGTAGAAAATAGTACGCAGATCATTCATCTCTTTTCCCTCCCCTTCTCTCTCTCTCGCTCTCTGGTTTGTGGTCTATTAGACACTTGACCTAGATTGCTACGATTATCTGTTACTGCATCAAAGGTTGCTGTCGAGGTCAAAGCAAGCAGGAAAATGGTGGCCTGTGAAACAACCGGGTTATACCACAACGTTATTCATTTTTGATAAAATATTAGCCCACTGTCATGCATGGATTCTATTCCAGCTTGCTGTGTCATGTCATATAAAATGTTTCTTTTGCTTTATACCTGTAGCTCATCTGGTGGGTGGCATTGTAGGTAGTATCGCAGAGAGGGACTTAATTCACCCGATACTACTCGGGTTATGAATAGAGTCACACGTGCCTTCATACTAGATACGGCTCGTTTCTTTTCACTTTGAGTCCAGTGACCACATAAAGACGCGCTTGGTGCATCCTTGGCTTTTCTCTTCTTCAACGTCCCGCCTCCTGCTCACCTTCCTATCTTCTCTGGCAAGTCCTATCCATCTTCATATTCTTCTGGGCCAGACTAACAGGAATACAACATCCAGCACCCGCAGCAGCCATGCGTATCAAAGTTAGCCCTTTTGGGCTGCACCCAAACCAGTTCTTGCAGGACTTCAACGTCCCGTACCACCCAGAGCTTCCAATCAGCTACCTCTTCAGCCTCCTTAGCAAGGAGCGGAACTGGAAGACAAACTCCAGGACCTGGAGAAAAAATTGGAACAAGTGTATGGCATGTGAATATGACCGCCTGATCGGATATTGCAACACGAACTTGGAGACCTGGCAAGAGCTATGCCGACAGGTGGGCATCGAAGGGAGTTTCATGTCCATTACGAAGTGCAAGAAGGTTTGTTCATGTGTACTTCCCCGATGGAATCACCGGCTAACTCGACCAGGCCCTTGCCGGCATCCATGTCAATATCATAGACGTCCTCGACTGTTGGAACACCGACGATGTTCCTCGCCGCTTTGCCAGTGTCCGCCAACTTGCGGAGTACACCAAGAAGACCAACAAGACATTCAACCGTCACGTTGCCAAACAGGATAAGATCCTGAGAATTCTGCTGCGTCGTATTTTCTAAGGTGTGCAATGGTATCGTTTCGGGTGCAGGATCTGAGGAACGTTGGATTGGTCATGGTGCTGCGATGATCAAGAAAGACAGTTAGCAAGTTAGGACTTCAATCAAATTTCAATAAGCTTCCAGGTATTCCTAGTCACCTACTGTTTCTCAATGATGGTATGTCATAACTTGAAGTTAAACAAATTCTCCCAAGGTGAGCCGAGAGAAGGTCAACAGATCACCCGATGGAATTTCAACCGGCTTCTGGAGCCCACCACATCTACTTGTCATCAGACGAAGCTTTGGAATTCCATCAAGCCTGTTCATTTCGCCATGCGCTCATTCATTGGGTTCATCGGTGCCCTCCTCGTGTTCGTCAACTTTGGCCTGTCCAACACCCTGTCCTACGAGTTCAACGTTCAAGATGCTGGTAATGCCACCTTCGACTACGTGATTGTCGGCAGCGGCACGGCAGGTCTGACGATTGCTGCTCGACTCAAAAGTTGCGAATGGCTGTAGTGGAGGCTGGAGGGTACTACAAGCTCATACATCCAGTTGCGCGAGTCCCGGGATCTTGCAATCTCGGAGCGGGTGCAGATGTGCACACTACTATCCCGATCGAATGGGGCTTCGCGGCCCATCGAGTACCCGGTGCAAAATTTCGAGATATTCATTATCCAAGAGGGAAATGCCTGGGTGGATCGTGGGGTCCCAAACAAGTTTTCAGAGCGGCCCTGGCTGATATTGTAGGTCTGCATCAAACTTCAGTGATTTATCAAGATAAGTCACAGCCAGTCCAGGTTTACAGACAATAGAGACTGTATTTTGGCAGACCATAGGTTCAATCAATGGCGATATGGGCAGAGCTTGTCAATGACTCCAGCTATCTCTTTGAGAATATGTTGCCTTATGCAAGATGGGTATCGGCAGCGATCGCATGGCTGTTAATGACAATCGCGCCAGATTCTTTGATGTCACAGGATAGCGAGCCGTCGATGCCGGTGCATTCCTGATCCTTCCACCTGGGCACCCTCAATCAACAGGTTGTAGTGAATCTTGTGCCAAAAAAATTTATCACATCTAACAATCTCCAGTCATGCTAGCAGAAAAGATTGCTGTAGACATAATTATCAATGGGTCGGCATGATGCTTGCAGTCTGCGAGACCCTGTCAAGGGCCACGGCAAGAACACCATGAAAGACAGCAATGGAAGTCATTATAATTGTACCATTACCACATATCTTCCAAATACATCTGGTTGAGAGTATCAAACATGTTGTAGTCGCTTGGTAGACTATCAGCAGAAAAGGCAAAGCCGAGATTGTTGACAAAATGCTCATCGGGATTGGGATCAATCCCAAAGTCATTTGCACCATGTCTATTACCCCCATAGATATCCCTCGCAGAGGAATCAAACCCATTGATAGTGGCAAGCGGTGGTGTTAAGAGGGAATCTTGGGCCGGTACGTCATTTGGGCCCGAAATACCCTGTCCAAACTCAAACGGTGGTGCCATAAACCCATTACCAGCATTCAGTTCTGTCGGGTCTACCGGTTGACAAGGCATTGTGCAGCACGCATTAAACTCCAATGACGGGGCAGATGGCATCTGATCAGCATTGCAGTTCAGTCGCTGACAATATAGTTTCTCTAAATTGCGTCCGATACGCTTCGAAATATCCCAAGACGTTGAGAGTTCTCGTAAAGCCTGAAGACAGAGTCCTATAGCGGCGTGTGGCGATGGACTCTTTGCTTGGGTCTCTTCGGAAATTGAGGTGGGAACAGAACATTTCTCGATGATGATTAATGCTGCCGATAGCATGCAGTGCGTAGGTGTCACAGGGCTCAGCTTGAAGCTGCCAAAAGTCTGTCTGTACTTCTGAGCCACGACACACACTGCCCGAGCAGAGTTGTCGCTAATAGTGATGGCTTTTTGTCTGTGTCGTGTTTCTGATGCATCGCTATTGGTGTTATGTTGGACTTGTGTATTTTGAACGCAGGCCCCTGTGGCATCAGAATGATTTTTTAGGAAGGGTATACATAGCAGAATGTAGACGGTATGGTATACCATGCACAAAGTGTAGGTGTGTGGGAATCGGGAGGGGCCGGATGGACGGTCAATTTTTAACTCTTGGGCGAGGTCGTAGTACCACGTCCTGAGGTCAAGGACACAGGACTCAAAAAATGATAATCGCTGTGTGGCTTGGAGAAGTGGCTTCGGGGACCAGCTATCAAAATCGTCAGTGAACACAGGTATAGAAACGAAGTGCTCATCAAACTCACAATGCGAGAAGGACTTTTTCGAAAATACGACACAAATCAATCATTGCCCGGTGCAACTGTACCACATCTCTTTGGGAGGCAGCCCGGAGTTGCCCGTTCCCATTTGCTGAGGGCAAGCATACATCCGGTGCACATAAAGCGAAGGGCTTATTCACGACTCCTTGGGAGTCCTGTGTGACAAACAAAGGTGAGCTTAGTAAAGAAAAGGAAGAATCGAGGTTTTGAAACGTACCAGTAACGTGCAAACCCTACCTGTGTAGCTTGCTGACAGCTTGTCGTGGCAATATAGGGCCCAGTAAATCTGCCTGCGTAACTCGATCTCCATGCTCGGGAGAGCAACTGCCCCCGAGAGGACGGATGGATCCATGTTCAATCCCATATCCAGCGCCAGACGATTGGCCATGCCCTGATGAAGCCACCCAGCGGCGTCAGACCCCATTGCCTGAGTTCGAAAGTCAGTTTGTCTTGTTCATTCCGTATGGCGAGGTAGGGCTTACTATATAGGCCATGCCTAGAATAGCCAGTGACTGTATTGTTGTAATTTTGGGCCATTTAAGATCATTCTGGATCAATTTCTCGGCTTTCTTAATGAAGACCCTGCCGGCCGTGTTCGAGTCATTGGGGTCTGATCGGATTTCCATGCGTTTGCAGTATCGTGACCCCATAGCTAGAATGCAGTTTAGCAGAAGTGGGCTGAAATACCGGCCTCCATCTTTCATGGAATCTCGAAACAGCTGCTCGTTCACCATTTGCAGCCACGGCTGCTCCCACTCGAAATACAAATCGATCAGATGGGATTTTAGTTCATCGGATATCAGGCTTTCGGCTAAAAGGTCAGTGTCTTCATGAGGTTGACTTGCATAAGCAGTGCCGGAATTCCATGTGCAAGGACCGTCGGTTTGATGCGTCTCTTTGGGCGGATCTTGAAGTGATCAGCCACACTGCTAGAAAGCCTCATCTCCGACTCACCCTTTGATGAAGAGCGAAACAGCAACCGCCCACTTGTCGGCCCAAAGTATCGCACCTCGCCATCTTGGTCAAAGTTCAAAGACTCATCCAATGTGAGCGCGCCGTCAAATGTGGTACATAAATCATCGACATTTGAGCAGGGCTCTGCCCACTCGGCGTCAGGCTCTCGATCAGGACTATCCTTTTGGCCCAACAGTTGAATCGCAGTGTCTGGATCAATCCCGCGAGAGTGCAAGACACGCTCCAGAAGCTCTATTCTGTTACGCAGCATGACCACATATGACTTGGGAGCTGGTTGTCGGCCATCCTCCGCAGTCGAGTACTGACATTGGACGCCACGGTCAAGACAGCGTGAGCATGATGGTCGGACACCATCGCACTGTAGAGCTTTCATGTTAATATGGTCCATGAATGCAGTGTCGGATATACGATTCTTACCTTGGCTCGTCGTTGTCGACATGTCTCACAGGCGCGGGACGTATACTTCCTGCCCGGTCGCCTACGTCTAGCCGTGTCATCTGTCGGCGCCAGGGACATTGGAAAAGAACAAACGCTAAATGACGCGAGAGATCCTTACAATTATCTGTAGAAGCTTGAAGAGAGACCGATGGGCAGTAACATTACAAAGCAGCGCAAATTGACACCTTAATGCCTGAGGCTACAAGGCAGTGATACTGATGCCTGTTATATAAGGCTACAAAATTAGGTCATTTTCAGGTGTCGACCTGGACACCACTGGGCAGTATGGCTTGATGTGTTGCATATTTACTATTGTTATACGTGTAAACCAAACTGACTGTTTAAAACGAGAGCTTATACTTGCAGGTGTCTACCAATATACACAGATATCTGTAGATGAACCAAAATTCGAATTTACGGTCCAGGGGAAATATATACATGGAATATATATAACTGAAACTGAGGTCGTTCTCAACTCTACAAGTACAAGACGTAATACTTTCTCGTCATAGACTCGACACGGCAAGAGCCAGAGGATGTGATTGGGGAGAAGCGTAAAGTTTACTCGGGGAGTATCTCAGTGGCCTATACTTAACCAGTAGGAACTGGTCCATCCCCGGTTCTGCAAGGACAGGGATTGGGGTACAGTTATGTGTATTCTATCAGGTGATTACCCCAGGAGGCTTGGCTTTGTAGTAAAGTACAAGTAGGGTAGTTAATAGTAGTTAATAGTGGTAGGTTGATAGCAGTAGGTTAGGTGAAGAGTAGTAGGTTAATAGGGTAGAGTAGGCTATAGTGCAATTCCTCTATGCCAACTTTGTAGAGGCAAGGGCATTAACAGCTAAATCACCCAGAATCACGCCGAATAACCGCGTGTTCTAATATTTTCGAGATCCAAAAGCACTTCAAATGGAAGTACAGAAGTACGTGTGGGAATGTGCCAATCACCGCCCTCACATCCCCTCCCGACTCTCCCTCCTCTCCCACCTCACCTTTCCATTCCATTTCTTTCCTTCCATCTCTGTGAATCTTGAGGGGTTGTCTATTATCCAGCGCGTTGCTGTCGCGCCATTCCCTCCGTTAACCTCCATTTCGTGTTTCAGAACGTGTTCCGGATCACTAGACTGCGATTTGTATCGCGGTTGGATCATTGAACCCCCAAGTTCCTGAACTTCATCATGGCCAGCTGATGCTACGGATGAATCAATAACCTCGATAAAGGGCACCCGCTCTGCCCTGCAGACGGTTCTGCTGAACGCTACAATAGTTGTTAACACAATCTCCCATATTTATTCGACTTGTCTCCGCCGTTTCCCGCGAAGCTCCAACTCGCTCCGCCGAGCGTATCAGCATGGCCAGCAATGACTCCCCCAAACCCCAATTCCTCGCGCCTCCCGCCGTAACTGCTCTCAGGCAGGAGGCCCGGAACATCGATCCGAAGATGACTCGAACGTTGAGTGATGATATGCGGGAGGAACGGGAAGAGTTGAAGGAGGCAGCAGAACAGACGTTGAACATCATTGTGGATATGGACCTGGAAGGTCGCATTAAATGGGTCAGCCCATCGTGGAAACAAGTGGTCGGCTCATCGCCCGAGACAGTGGAAGGGCATATGATCTCAGAGATTCTCCTGGGCAACAAGGATGTATTCCGGGATTCGATTGAATCGATGAAACAGGATGACTCGCGGAGTCGTTTTATTCGCTTCGCGGTACAGATGGGACCGGATTCAGTTTTGAAATACGCACCGGAACCGCCACCGGTCGCGAAAGAGAAGAGTGCAACGAACACAGAGACTGTCGAGGATTCCCAGCCCGAGGAAGAGCAGAATCACAATGTGCTCAATATGGAGGGACAGGGAATTATGGTCTACGATCGGACAGATGATGAAGGCGGCCATGTGAGTTGACTTTCAAATAAATTGCCGTGATGGTTCACTGACCTTCCCCGACGACAGACCATGTGGATGTTGCGACCACTGACCGAGCCAAGAGAAGTAACAATCGATCTGCCGCCTCTGCTCGTTGAGTCTTTGGGGGTTGGAGCGGAGGTACTGGCAAACTACCTGACCGAACTAGCGGACGCAGCAGCAACAGAACCAGACCCCTCCAAGCATCCTGCGCCAACACCTGTCCTCTGTCGCATCTGTGAACGCCAGATCACACCGTGGTGGTTCGAGAAACATTCGGATCTTTGCCTGCAGGAACACCGGGCGGAGATGGACGTTCAACTGGCACAGGAGAACTTGAATGAGCATCGGCATGTCATTGTCAAGGTGTTGGATGCCCTAGAAGCTCGTCAAGGCAGGCCCTTGGTCGGCGGCGATGGCAATCCGACGCCTCTCCCTCAAGCGGAATACAAGGGGTTGTCCATCGGTCCCTCGCCCACCACTTCCGCTCCATCATCTGGTGGTGTCTCCAGCAGTAACTCAGCACCCGGCACACCACCTCGGTCGCGAGATCACTCCGCCTCTGGTGCTATGCCGAATCGACCCCGTTCTTTCACCGTGCGGAGACCACTGGCTCGTATTGTGGAACTTGTTCTTGACCTATGCGATACATCTCTGGAGATTAGTATGCCGATGATCAAGGAATCCGCCCGGACTGATGGAGAGGACTTCCGGACATTGTCTCCACAGTCTGAATCTCGAATCTCCCAGGTCCTCCAGTGGCAGTCCCCCAGTTCGAATACATTGGAACAGGAGCAGGGTCTGGCCGCATTGGCGGGAGACACCGAACAGGTTGCCAAGGCGAAAGTTGATGCTGTTGTGCGTCATCGCAAGATTGTTGAGTATGCCGAGCGTATTCGGATCGAATACACGGTGTTGGTCGAAGAATGCATTGAAGCAGCACTCAGCAAAGCAGAGCGCATAGCCTCTGGTCAGCTTAGTGACTCTTCATGCTCTTCCGACGAAGAAGCCCCGCCAGAGAGCATCGCTAGCAGTCATGTTGCCCCCGATGACATTGGCAGCAACATCGAGGAAGAACCCTTGTCACAACCCACAGGCCAGGATTTGCAACAACAAGCGCAGCCACAGCCAGCAGCGCCCTCCCCGCGGCGACCAGCATCTGCGTTGACTATGTCCATGCGAAACTCACCCGAACGGTCGTTGCTCTCACAACCAGAACGGAGGTCATCTTCGGTGGCAGTCTCGACAGGTTCCAACAGTCCCATGGAATGTCCCACCCCAAGGTCTCACAAGAGTGCTGCAGGACTTCTGGGTACATCCCAGCCTTATCGCATGGGCCTTTCCTTGGCGGATATTGACGCTGGAGAGAGTAGTGACAGCAGTCTGCCTTCTTCTGCTTTCCCAGGAGCTGTGCGAACAGACTCGCCTTCTTCTGAGAGGAGCTTTGATCGAAAGCGGAGAAGCTTGGTGCTCCCTGGGCTCTCAAGCTCTCCTCGTCGACAACCTTCCCCCGCCCGGGTTTCTGGTCCGCACTCTCCATTGCGCATGCCAAAACCTCGCATATCAAGCGGCGCTGACAGCCTACCTTCCCCAATCGTATCCCCTTCCACATACGCAAGTGAGTTGGCGCACCACTATCGTCACCACCGAAGGCAGTCATCGGCGACGTCCTCTGATGTTGCGAAGCCACCACCCTCTCCCCGCCTGCCGTCCGTGAGCCAACAACCTCGACCAGCGCCACTATCTATCAAAGATTTTGAGATCATCAAACCAATCAGCAAAGGTGCTTTTGGTAGTGTGTATTTGGTCAAAAAGAAAGCTACAGGCGAGTACTATGCCATGAAGGTCCTGAAGAAGGCCGACATGATCGCCAAGAACCAGGTCACCAACGTGAAAGCTGAACGCGCTATCATGATGTGGCAAGGTGAGAGTGACTTTGTT
Organism: Penicillium arizonense; assembly: GCF_001773325.1. Taxonomy (NCBI): domain Eukaryota; kingdom Fungi; phylum Ascomycota; class Eurotiomycetes; order Eurotiales; family Aspergillaceae; genus Penicillium; species Penicillium arizonense. Next base: position 46,910 of record NW_019173321.1, on the reverse strand, counting down.
GCGAAGCTCTACTGGACCTTTTCCAGCAAAGACTACCTCTACTTGGTGATGGAATATCTCAATGGTGGTGACTGTTCCTCGCTGGTCAAGGTTCTCGGTGGTCTTCCTGAGGATTGGGCTAAAAAGTACATTGGCGAGGTTGTTCTTGGTGTTGAACACCTTCATAACCGAGGCATTGTCCATCGCGATCTGAAGCCTGATAATCTCTTGATTGACCAAACCGGCCATTTGAAGCTGACTGACTTTGGACTTTCACGAATGGGTTTGGTCGGACGGCAGAAGCGTGTATTGAAGAGCCCCGATGAGGCCGCCCCTGATCTGCTGAAACAAGGCTCTTTTCCTCGTGCGATATCAATCACATCTTCACGGTCGGCTTCATTCGATTTTCAGGCCAGCTCATCCCCAGGGTCTACTCCTCTTATCACTCCGGAAGTGAATGCCAGTGCCAGTCAGCCATCGTACTTCAACCTCAACCAGAGTAGCTTGAGTCGGCAGAGCTCCCGTCGCGCCTCGGGATACCGCAGTGACAGTATGGGCAGTGATGGCCTCAATGGAATCTTCCGAACTTTCTCGCTCAATGACAACCCCAATGAACCATCGGTGTCATCACCGAGCATGTTTTCAACCAGCATGGTCGACGAAGAGGGCCAAAGTGAGTCAGGCGAGTCTCCTTGTCTCCACCCCCTTCAGCCAACCTTCAGCAACCCACTCGCACAAAATACACCTCCCCAGCAAAGCATGCTACCCCCGGTGATGGCACTCTTTGACCCAGAAGACCATGATCGACGCTTCGTTGGTACCCCCGACTACTTGGCCCCAGAGACCATCAATGGTGTTGGGCAAGATGAAGTCAGTGACTGGTGGTCCTTGGGATGCATCATGTTCGAATTTATCTTCGGTTATCCGCCTTTCAACGCGGCGACCCCCGACGAAGTATTTGAAAACATTCTGCATCGCAGGATCAATTGGCCTGATGATCCAGAGGAGTACACCTCGGCAGAGTCGTTGGATCTAATGAATAAGCTCATGACCCTCAACCCCCGCGAGCGGATTGGGGCCAATGCCGAAGAGAAGTTCCCCAACGGCGGAGCAGAGATTCGCAGCCACCCATGGCTATCTGAGATCAATTGGGATACTTTGCTTGAAGACAAGGCACAATTCGTTCCCAACATTGAAAATCCCGAGGACACGGAATACTTCGATGCCCGCGGTGCCACCCTTCAGACCTTTGCAGAGGAATTGGAAGATGAGCACTCGCCTCAACCGCCAGCCACGACCGGACCCGATCGCCCCCACGATGCACTATTCAAAGTCCGATCCCAGGTGAACTCAACCAAGCGGCCGTTGATGCCACTGCATATCCCTCCTCACGTCCGCGACGCTCGGGATTCGCGAAGTCGGAGATTGAGCGAACCGGCTATGGCTGATGACTTTGGCAGTTTCAACTTCAAGAATCTGCCGATGCTGGAGAAGGCGAACAAGGATGTTATCCAGAAGATGCGCCAGGAAGCTATGCAGGCACAGCACCGACAACCAAATCCGTCGTCCGCTGTTCAGACACCCAACAGTTCAGGTCAACCCTCCTTGGAAGGGAGCCCGCTTCCCATGTCACTTCAACGAACCTTGTCGCAAAACAAGGGCAACAACCGACCGTCTTCTCCGTCGGGATTAAGCCAATCCAATTCGTCCCCAAGCAGACCATCGCAACCCTCTTCTCCCCTCCTGGTCCAGTTCAGTACTGGGACAACCCAGGAACGGCGCAAGACTTCTGGATCCTCTTCAACCACATCCCACCAATCCAGTGGGACTTTCCAGCCGTCCTCGGCTGAGCAAGGACGTATGCCAAACCTCAGACTCGGTTCTGTAGCTTCGTCTCCAGTCAAAGCCAGTCGGATTCCAGCCCATTCTCCTGAGAAGATGTCCAACAACCAACGCCATGGTAGCGTCCCGGCGAGCCGTACTCGCTCGCACACAATTGGATCTCAGGATGGGGACATGTCCTCGTTCCCCAAGGAGAGCTTCGTGCCCACCCACCATAAACGCCGTAGTCAACTATTCGATATCTCACCATCCTCTTCTGACAATGAAGACCCTCGCACAAAAGCACTTCTGAAGGTCCAACGCCGTCGACAAAGCTCTCGGCGGTTATCCCAGATCAACTTTCAAGAAGGGCCCTTCTTCCGCCCGTTGGATGTGCTCATTTGTGAGGACCATCCTGTCTCGCGATTGGTCATGGAACGGCTGTTTGAAAAACTTCGCTGTCGGACTATTACTGTCACGAATGGCGCGGAGGCAGTCAGATATGCCCTCAGTGAGGTTCAGTTCGATATCATAATGACTGAATACCGACTGCCCCAGGTCAACGGTGTTGATTTCGCCCGCATGGTGCGGGAGACACGAAGCGCCAATCGGCACACTCCAATCATTGCTGTTACTGGCTACTTGAAAGACCTTCCTGAGAATCACAACTTTGACGCGCTGATCCAGAAGCCACCAACTTTGCCCAAGCTCACCGATGCCTTGTCGAAATGGTGCATGTGGAAACCTCATTCCGCCGACTACAATGCGTCCCAAACCGTCACTGTTCCAGGCTCGGGTGGTCGCTCTACTGCTCCCGTCACTGCGGATAGCCCTAGTTCGGCGTCCTCTGGATTCGTCCTAAACCCTCCCAGCTCATACCGAGGATCCAGTCGCGACGATTCAATGAGCAGCAGTGTCTTTGGTGATATGGAATCCGTCAAATCCGACGAAGTGCCAGTTATCATCAGTCGCAACACTGAGGACTGGGATCGAAGTCACGGTGGCTTGGGTATATCGGACGACCAGCACCCTGGTAGCCCGGACCCTAAGGCTGTTCCTCTTCCCCACCTCCTTCACGCCGCCACTGCACCAGCTGCCATGGACGCAAATGGTGGTCTCACGCCCAGGAAACAACGCTCAAGTGAATCCATCCGTGCCAAACGGGAGTCCCTGGAGAAAAAGCGCTACGAAGGTGCTGAATCGGGCGACGACGAGGACGAAGAGCTTGGCAATTCTCAAACACGTCGCAGTCCGCCGTCTCGAAACCGCCGCCCTGGCTCCAAGCTGGGCATTGAGATGATGCGAACCAACAGCCGTGGCAGTGTTGTCAGTGGCAGCGAAGAACTCCTGAAGAAGGAGAGGGAAGCGCTTCGTAATCAAGGCGACTCGGCTTATAATGAAGAGAGCGATAGGTCCTTGGGATCGCCTGCTAGCACGAGCTTGGAGGATCGGTTTGAGGGCCTCAGCATTCCTGAAGAATCAGAAGGAGACGATCAAATTGGTCCTCGGGACTCTCCAACTTCTTCAAGGTCAGGGCCATCCACCTCTCAGCACCGCCGACCCTCCTTGTCACACCAGGATACCTCAATCTACTCTGGATCTCCTGCATCCAAGCCTAGCCAGGGCCAGACCACCCCGCCGTGGGACTTGGCCCAGGGCATTCCCCATCTCTCTGGTCCGCCGATTACCCCTGAAGTTAAGATCTCTGGCAACACGCTCGACTCCGGCTCTGGTCCAGACACTGACTTCCGTCTTACTCCCGACCCTGACGCCACCCCACGGCCTCTTCATCCCTCCCCCAGTCTGGATCCGGAGCAGACCCCTCGGCCACCTGAGCGACACCGATCCGACTTGAGCTCCGCGTTCAAACGACAAAAGTAGCGTCCAAGCGCCTTTCGATTTGACGATCATCTTCTATTCTGTTTACATATTTTTGCGCACCTACATTTCCTTGCTCTGTACAACTTTTGTGTGCTTATTTACCAGGGGATTCCCCGGCATCACACCGTATCCCTTCCCTCACGTCTCTTATGTCTGAATGTTTGTTACTCTTGGAGCAGGGTGTTCCGGTCTTTTTATCTCTTTCCTTGCACTGTTCAAGCGATGATAGTCTACTTTTCATCCATGTGAGAATTAAATACCAGCTTGACGCTGGTTCTCCTTTTTATACTGCTTCTTCGTAACTCGAGAACCGAGCCACGCCTATTTTTGGACGCGGCCCGTACGTGTCCACCTCAACGTGCGACTGCTGTCAACTGTTAGAGATCAGCGCGGCCCACACTTTGTTTGAATTATAGGAGACACAGTTGGTGCAGAGCATGACGCCACTCATTTAGGCGAACCCGAGTCTTTGCCGTTTTATTCGTTCTCACGTCTTCGAGGTGCATTAGTGGTAATGTCCTGTGCGTTGATCTGCATTTACAGCCTACCTTTACATTCACGCTTGTGTTTACGTTTACAGTTTTTTACATGGATCGATCGGATCGAGACAGGACAGGTCCAACTGTGCGTCATGAATGATATCACGACTCAACCAGGGGTCCAGGGGGCTGTTTACCTACTTGCCGTGATACTTTTATATCTTATAAAGTTCAGATTGATTCTCATACAGGGGTGCTATAGCAGAGGAGGGGGAAACTTGGCAAGATAACACTATTATTCAGCAAGTTATGCAGTGAAGATGTCCATGCAGTCTGGGATTTCCAAGTAAATCACAATCGCCACTCGGTGGAGGTAGTGGAGTTGGTGGACCTTGATGAGCCTGTCAGAGACGTGCGGAACTCAATGCCCATCGATGCTTTGCTGGCCGAGACTTGCCAAGATGTAATTTGAAAAGCCCTCCTGAATGTGCTAGTATAGAATTGTATTAAGTTAATTGTTTAGAGTGAAGATGTAGGTAGAAATGCAGAACGTAAGGTTTTTTATAGATCCAACTATAGCTGCAACTACAACCTCACCTCACCTTGCCTCATGATAACACAACACAAGCCACAAGCATAGAGTCCAGACAGTCCAGATCAATCTTGGTCTTGACCCACCAGATCCACCAAGTTTCACTCGAAACTCGACGCTCATTTCTTTTCTCTCTTTGTACTCCCTGTCTCTACCTGTGGACGTTTCTTTTCACTCGCTTTATACCAGAATCGCCACGTTCACATTCTTCCCCCATCATTCCTTTGGCCTGGTGCCAACATGTCATCGCCTATAGACGAGCGCAAGACCTTTCATCTACAACCCAAGGACAAGCACAGAGACGACGACGACGTTTCCCCCACGTCCGACGATGGTACCTATGTGACCGAACCCGAAACCCGCCGTGATCCGAGCCACCTCAAAGTTGACACCAGCTACGATGTCGCCGACGATGAACCTCCCATGCGCACCCCCTCCGCGCGACGAGAGCAGGCCACTCGACTCGAGGACGATTTGTTGCTGCTCCAGGCCGAGCGCGTGGTGTCGCGCTCGACCCACGACGATGACGAACACGATAAGAACTCGATCAGTCGCGCTCGCTCGCGTCGCTCCGAGCAGGTGGATGAGTTCGACGAGGCGACCAATCCGTTGCACGAAAAGGCCGCGATCTACAAGCCTCCTGAGTCGCCCAATACCAAGATTGCTGTCTTTGTGAAGCGGCTGCACCAGTCTAGCTTCCTCGTGCGCTACGTGACCTATATTGCCCCTGTGGTTTTAATTCTCTTGATTCCCCTGCTGGTCGGTGCTCTCAAGTTTCGCAATGCGAGTGTCGGTGGTGTACAGTTGATGTGGTTCTCCATTTGGTTGGAAATCGTCTGGTTAACTCTCTGGGCCGGTCGGGTAAGTTGAACATGCGAATTGCTTCCAGACTATTGCTAATAGGTTGTCTAGCTCGTCGGAAAGTGTGTGCCTATTGTGGTCGGTGTCTTCGCCAGTATCTTCACCAACAACGCGAAGAAATGGCGCGACATGGCCAAGCAGTTGGAGCTCCACGCGGCGTTGTTCTTTTGGTGGCTCGGCGTGGAGATTTCTTTCTTGCCCACGATGAAGAACCACCACGTTGACGGCGATAAGACCACGCGGAGCTGGGAGAATACCCTCAACAAGATCATCATCGTCATCTTCGTCTGGACCATCCTCAATTTCATCGAGAAGATCCTCATCCAGTTGATCGCCATCAGTTTCCATCTCCGCACCTACGCCGACCGCATTGAGATCAACAAATTCCAGATTGGTAGTCTCACGAAGCTCTACGAGTTCTCTCGCAACACTTTACCCGATAAGAACGACCAGTTTGAGGAGAAGAAGGAAGATTCCGGTGCATCAGGGACCAAGACTCCCCTGCACTACGCTGGAAAGGCTCAGCGGAAGGCCGTTGGCGCGCTGAACAAGGTCGGAAACAAGGTCGGTGATGTGGCTGGCGCCGTCGTGGCCGATGTCACTGGTCGCACGGCCACTCGCAGCACCGATGCCTACCAGGTCATCCTGACTCTCCTGCGAACCACCTCGGGGTGCCAGGTCATGGCCCGTCGTCTCTACCGCACTTTTGTCCGCGATGGCTTTGACACGGTGTTCGGCGGTGATCTCAAGGCTGCCTTCGATGACAGCGAGGAAGCCGAGGCCGCATTCGCCATGTTTGATCGTGACATGAATGGTGACATTTCCATGGAGGAATTGGAAGCCGTCTGTGTGGATATTGGTCGCGAGCGCAAGTCCATCACCGCATCGCTGAAGGACTTGGACTCTGTTGTGTCGAAACTGGATGATGTCTTCATGTTCTTCGTGTTCGTCGTCGTTATCATTGTGTTCTTGTCGCTCATCTCGACCTCGGCCGCTGGTGTCCTCACCTCTGCCGGTTCTTCGATTCTGGCCCTGTCGTGGTTGTTCTCTGCCACGGCTCAGGAGTTCCTCCAGTCGGTCATTTTCGTTTTCGTCAAGCACCCCTTTGATGTCGGCGACCGTGTGACTATCTACGGTAACGCCGGTGATGCCGGTCTCGGTGATGATTACTTCGTCAAGGAGATCACTTTACTGTACACCGAGTTCAAGAAGATGCAAGGACACGTGGTTCAGGCGCCCAATAGCTACCTCAACTCACTCTTCATTTTGAACCAACGTCGCTCAGGTGCACTGGCTGAGGCCGTTCCCATTGTCATCAAATACGGCACAACCATTGACCAGCTCGACACCTTCCGACAGCGACTCCTTGAGTTTGTACGCAGCGAGAAGCGTGATTTCCAAAGCAACATCCTTACTGAAATGCGTGCTGTTACAGAGAACTTTTCTCTTACGCTCAATGTGGTTTTCTTCTATAAGTCCAATTGGCAGAACGAGGGTCTCCGTCTGCAGCGCCGCAACAAGTTCATTTGTATGATGATGATCGCCCTGCAGGAGATCGGAATCGAGGGACCACGCATGAACCTCCAGGGTGCCAAGTTCGACATCCCATTCCATGTCAACTATGGCAACCCGCGCTCGGCAGGTCCCCGTGGCAGCCCCGAAGAGCCTGCCGAAGCCGAGGAGATCCCTCTCTCCGAGTCCCACCATCTCCCCGAAAACACCGGCACCAGCAGCAGCAGCGCCGCCCGCCACCCATCCATTCTCCGAAAGGGCATGAACACTGCCACTGCCCGCGCCCGTGGTCCATCCGTTTCGCAGCACAAGCACGTCGATTTCTCCTTGGGAATGTCCAACATGGCCTCCAACGACATCATGGGCGATGTGTTTGAGGACCGCGGTGTGCGTGTCGACGATGTCGTCCGCAGTGCCAACCGCGATGCCACCGAGCGCCGCATGCAAGAAGTCACTGAAGAAGAGGAGGAACGTCGGAGTCGGACCTCTTCTTCCCGGCACCGTCGCCCCTCGAATCTGAGTGCTCCCAGCAACGACGGAGGTCGCCGGTCGACCGACGCTCACAGCTTCCGCAGCGGCCAGTCCTCTCTCAGTCGGAACCGCTTCTTCCACCATCGCAGCAATCTCAGTCAAGATCGCGACGACCTCATGGAACAGGGTCGCTCCGATCTACCCCCTCCTCCTCCTGCCTCAGTCCCCGGTTCCAAGGAGCACCCGAACTGAGTGAACAGCTGTGTGATTGTTGATTAGACCTTCTGATCTCATTTTGACTGCACATAAACTCCCATTTTATTCCCTTTCTTTGCTGCACAGGCACTTACATTGGTGCGCTCTGTCGACTAATCTCTCCTTCTACCATACATATATCCCCATACCAGTCTTTAACCCTCTTTTTTCATCTTCTGCGTCATGTAAAGCGTTCGGGTTGTGATTTGACCTCGATATAAAGAACCCCCTTTTCCATTCATGTGTGATAATCGCATCTATGTGTCTATGCATCAAGTTCCAATCAAATTCTCTATACGTACAAACATCATCCACAGTACTACAGTACTTTTGCAAGTGACACAACTCGGATTAATTTGGATTTCTTCAACCTCCAGTGAGGTTGCATCGATAAGTATCGGGGTTAGAGGGTTCGGAGTTCGGAGCTCTAACATCGGAGCCTAACGCCATATAAAGCTGACGGGCTTTCTCTTTCAGAGCCTCATCCATCTGCCATGTCTTGTCCAGCTGGCAGTGATAATCTTCTCGGCCCGCGAGTGAACCTCTCCTGTCGGCCTTTTGATTTCACACTTCTTTTCGAAGATGCGCTTTTCACGGTCTTACCAACGAGCCTGTTTCTCCTGGCCGCGACAGCACGTCTCAGTGTCCTTGTTCGTGCTCCGGTGAAAGTGAACTCACATCGGTTGGCGACGTGGAAGCTTGTACGTATATATGATGTTTCCATACTACACAAGCCCGAGATACTGAACGGTGTCCCGTATAGGCTGTTCTCGGCTTGCTATTACTTTTCCATCTACTATATCTCGCATTTCGCATCCAGGACCCCCATCTATACACAAGCCTAGCATTGGCTTCTAGCATTCTGGATGTCGTTGTTATCATGATATCGCTCCTCTTGTCATGGCTGGAAGATCAACGCTCGATACGGCCATCGGACTTGATGATCATTTATTTTGCTGTCACAAGTATTCTTTCACTCGCTCGGGCCCGCACTCTTTGGCTTTTATCAGTGAATGCTACCAAATCGGCTATTTTATGGACATTGGTCTGTGTTGGCACGGCTGCTGTGCTGAGCATCGAATCTGTGCACAAGACTCAGCGTTTGCGCATGGCCTATCGGCAGCCAAGTAAAGAAGTCACCGCGAGCTTCTGGGTTCGGAGCTTCTTTATCTGGGTGATCCCACTGTTTCGCACTGGATTCTCAACCATCCTTTCGGTTCATGATATGCCCAATGTTGACGATGCGTTGACGGGGGCAGAGGCTGAAAGGAAGATTCTGAAAGCATGGGCTTGTGGTAAGAAGTCTTGGAGATTAAATTCGGACTTCAATGCTTATGAAACCGTACAGTCGAGCCGGGGTCTAAGCATCGCCTGCTACGAGCTGCTTGTCGTGCATACTTCTTGCCGTTGATTAGCGCCATCGTCCCCAGACTTTGTCTCTCTGCGTTCAAGTTTTGTCAACCGTTCCTCATCTCGGCCACCTTGAATTTTGTGTCTTCGCCGTCGACCCCAGAGAATAAGATCTATGGGTCTGCATTGGTGGGCGCGTATGTGCTCACATACCTAGGGATGGCTGTATGTATCTTATGTAGCAAATCCATGCCCCTAGAGATAGTTGACAACCTATCCAGATCTCAAACGCAGTATACTGGCGCCAAGCGTTCCGCCTCAACACCATGTCTCGCGCAGGTCTTATTCCTCTGATATACCGACAGACCACGAAGCTCCGCTCAGGCGACTTCAAAGACAAGCCCGCTATAACCTTGATGGGTACCGATGTTGAGCGCATTGTCTCTACGCTCCATGCTCTGCACGAGGTATGGGCAGCCCCGTTGGAAGTGGGTGTTGGGATATTTCTATTGGAACGACAACTGGGGGTTGCTTGCTTGATCCCAGCAGTTATTTCACTCCGTAAGGCGATCTCCTGCATTATGACTGTGTTAGCTCTAACAGACATGTAGTTGCTGTCATTGCCACCGTGCCGATTTCCCAAAAGTCCAACATAGCCATCAGCCGATGGATTGAGCGGGTTCAAGCTAGACTGAGCGTAACATCCAGCATGTTGCAGGACATGAAGTCTATCAAAATGCTGGGTCTGACCGAGAAGCTGTTCGAGTCTGTATCCCAGTTGCGGCGAGTAGAGCTGCAAGTCTCTGAAAGATTTCGGAGATTGCTTGTCGGCCAGGTCATTTTGTGTAAGTTGCTCGTTCATACTCAGCGGGAACAAGCAGCTTTCGGTATACTGATAGTAAAACTAGCAAACATTCCTCTCACCCTGGCACCCTTTGCTACCTTCAGCATCTTTACTATCATCTCCGCGGCCAAAGGCAGTGAGTCGCTCTTGTCGACACGAGTGTTCACCTCACTCTCTTTGATCTCCCTGATGACTGCGCCGTTGCTCATTTTTGTTCAACTTCTCCCATCTCTATATCAGTCCATTGCATGTTTCGACCGCATCGAGATGTATTGTACCAAAGTTCCTTTTGACTTTGCAGACGAGAATGTATGGGCAGACTCCATAGAGCTCTCTGACACTCTCTCGAATTTACCGCCAACCTCGCAGGATTCAGTAGTAGAATTCCACAAAGCCAGCTTTTCTTGGTCCCAGGAAACCTCCCCAGTCTTGCACCATTTGGAATTTGCAGTCAAGAGAAAGATGATCACGGCCGTAATAGGACCCGTTGGAAGCGGCAAATCAACGCTACTGGAAAGCGCACTCGGTGAAACTGTGTTGACAGAAGGATCAATATCACCGTTCCAGTCAACGGTCGCTTACTGTCCTCAAACTGCGTGGATCGTCAATGACACGATTCGCCAAAACATCACAGGCCCGTCATCATTCGACCCAAAGTGGTATAAGTTTGTCATTTGGGCGTGTGCTTTGGAAAATGACCTTGAAGACATCCCTGGAGGAGATCTTTCCAAGGCCGGCAGTTCTGGGGTAACGCTCAGCGGTGGTCAAAAGCAAAGAATTGTATGTGATGAGCCTTTGACAAACTTAAGACCATTGATCTGACACAAACACAGTCCCTTGCCCGAGGCCTTTATTCGCGTGCTCCAGTTTTGGTGCTGGATGATGTATTCAGTGGACTGGATAACAAGTCCATAAGTACTATAACATCTCGCCTCTTCGCGTCCGATGGGCACTTCAAGGATTCTGGAAGAACTGTTATCCTTGCAACGCACAACCGTAAGTTTAAACAGAAATGCGACACACGGGCTGGATTGATAGAATTACAGATCGAGTACTCGCATACGCTGATGAAATCATTGTGCTGGACGATGGAAAAGTGACAAACATCACGACGTACGACTGCATTCGACATTCTTTGCCCCAAGACAGCGATACCGAATCCAGTGAAGCTTCATCGGACGAAAAAGTATACAATGTTAGCAAGTTGCAGACTAAGAACTCTGATCCAATTGTCCAATTACGCGAGGCTGAAGAAACCGATCAAGACATGTCTCGCAGAGATGGTACATGGTCCGTTTATGCATATTACCTCCAGTCCGCAGGCTGGAAGATGATTGTTATTCTCGCAACTTCGGTTGTGCTCTTTGGATTCTCAGATAAATTTACGAGTGAGTTGTCGCCATTGACTTGAATGTTTTCTCTCTGACTGTGACCTAGCCATCTGGCTTCAAAGATGGTCCGATGCCAACGAGCAACACCCGAATCAGAAACCGGGATTGTATCTCGGCGTATATGCGGGATTGTTTGGAATTTCTCTCGTGTCGCTTGTTGCTGCCTGCTGGTCAGTCACATCAGAGAGTCTCCATGGTATGCTACTGACTAAAGGAATTCAGGGCGTTGTTTGTCCGCGTCATCAATAACACCGGCCTAATGATGCACGCCCATCTTCTGAGATCTACCTTGAAGTATAGACTCTTCTGAATTTGCCCATGAGATGCCTGTAACGCTGACCTTCTTTTCCAGTGCCCCTTTTAGCTTCTTTCAAAAGGTCGATGCTGGGCTGACAACAAATCGGTGTGTGCTTCCGGTTTTGAGATGATATGTGCTGTGCGTACTAATTCTCGCAGATTCAGCCAGGACATGGAGCTCATTGATATGACTCTCCCAAGTCAAGCAATCAACACATATCTTGGTAGATACAATCTAGTGTTCAAATACCCTCTCGTGCCTGAACTGATGGAATTGATAGGGCTTTCCAACTGCTGCGTGCAGCTTGTCATACTTTGCATCATGGGAAAGTATCTGACAATAACCGTCCCTGCCTTAGGAGTCATTCTGTTTTTCGTCCAGAGGTACTACCTCCGTACCTCGCGACAAGTGCGTCTGCTCGACATTGAGGCAAAGTCACCTTTGTTCACACATTTCGTGGAGACTATGCAAGGCATATCTGCCATTCGAGCCATGAAATGGAAGGTGCCGTTCCAAGAACGGTTGGAAGATGCACTCAACCGATCACAAAAACCATTCTATATGCTCTTCTGCATCCAGCAGTGGCTGCAACTGGTCCTCGACTGTGTTGTTATGGCTCTCGCGGTCATCTTAGTTTCGCTGGTTGTTTCATTGAAAAGCCAATTTAGCGCGGGTTCCATCGGTGTGGCCTTGAACCTGATCTTAAGTTTTAATACAGATCTCATGATCTTGATCAAGTCTTGGACTATGCTTGAGACTTCTATCGGGGCAGTCTCGCGTGTCCAAAGCTTTGTCAAGGACACACCATCAGAGATTGAGCCTGAAGGTACTATGGCTGACCTCCCGCCTCAGTGGCCTGCTTACGGGGAAGTCATATTTCAAAATACCGTGGCGAGGTATAGGTATGGCTCCCCTTGGGTTACTTTATATCACCACACTCGCACTGACCCAGATAATAAACAGCCCTGATGCTCCACCAATCTTGAATAACGTCTCTCTCTCAATCAAGCAAGGCGAGAAAATCGCAATATGTGGCCCGTCAGGTAGTGGCAAGACATCACTAATCCTCGGTCTGCTGCAAATGATTGAGCTGCAAAGTGGCAGCATCCAGATAGACGGGATGGATCTCAGCACCTTACAATGCCATGAGGTGCGCTCTCGTGTCAATGTTATCCCACAGGAACCATTTTTCATACCTGGTACCCTGAGATTTAACCTGGATCGTGGGACTGCCATCAGCAGCCTCCCGGACGCATGTCTCATAGATGCTCTTGAGACAGTAGGTCTCTGGAAAAAGATTGCCAGTGGGGATGGAGGACTTGACCAGCCATTATCAGTATCGGACTGGTCAATGGGTGAGCGTCAGCTCCTTGCTCTGGCGCGCGCATTGGTGATGAAAAGTGCAATCCTGGTATTGGACGAAGCGACTAGCAGGCATGTTTTGCGTTCTCTCCAGTTGTACAGTAACTGACAATTTCTAGTGTGGATTGGGAGACTGAAGCCACGATGCAGGCTATCATCGAACGCGAGTTTGCATCTCAGACAGTGATCTCAGTGGTACATCGTTTGCGTTTTATAGAGCGGTTTGACCGGGTTGCTCTAATGAAGCAGGGCCACCTCGTTGAATGTGACCGGCCTCAGAATTTGCTATCGACACGATCAGAATTCCGGGCATTTTGTCATACAAGACAAGGCGATTGAAGCATGGAAGTCTACTGGTCTAGAAAGACGGGCTATCTATAAGGAAGGGCATGGCAATATATGTGAATATAGCAGCTGGGTATGTATAGTGTTCATACAGCGGAATTCAGATAGTTCCAAAGAAAGCTCAAATCATAAACGAGTGAAGAATGAAGAACGAACATAATTTTCGATTTTCAGCCTGTAGCTAAATTGTACTCAGTTTGGCAGTTTGCTGGGGAGATTTGTTGTCACCGAACGCCAACACAAACCTCTTCCATCTCGCACTCTCTTCCTATCTCCCTCTCTATTTCGGATTCCTCCGTCTTGACACTGTAGTCAAGTAACGGCAATATGCGAGGCGAGGTAACGTTCTAAGCCCTGCTCTGATTGTCCTTTACCCTTCCCCGGCATCTCCACCTCCCCATGACACGCATGCTACTTGGCTTCCAAGCCCGAAAAACCTAAGCAAGCGAGCTGATACTAACTTGAGACCTCAGGTTTGCCATATTCACATTGGCCAAGCTGGTGTGCAGATCGGCAATGCTGCGTGGGAGCTGTATGTCCACCCGTTGCCTCACCACTCCCATGCTAAGACGAGAGACAGTTACCTACTTGAGCATGGACTCAACGCCGACGGATCCATCAACCCTGATGTGACCGATGACACTGTGACAAGCGGATCTTATGAGACTTTTTTCACAGAGACCACCAGCGGCAAATACGTCCCTCGCGCTATTTTTGTTGACCTCGACCCGTCAGTATGTGCCTGCATGTACCTTGAAACACATTGGAAAGCTGGACTAACGGAGTGTGGTAGCCCATCGACGAGATCCGCACCGGTACATACCGTCAACTCTTCCATCCCGAGCAGCTGATCAGCGGAAAGGAAGATGCTGCAAACAACTGTAAGTCTCGACCTTGGAGTCACTGGCAGAACAAGGAAAGCTAACATGTGGCAGATGCACGTGGCCACTACACCGTAGGCAAGGACATCTCTGAAAGCGTTGTTGATCGAATTCGTCGTGTGGCCGGTAAGTGAAACGTTGAAGGCGTTGTCGGTGGGTCCAGGCTGATCATTTCATAGACAACTGCAGCTCTCTGCAGGGTTTCATGATCTTCCATTCATACGGCGGCGGTACGGGTTCTGGATTTGGCGCCCTGCTATTGGAACGTATCACCACTGAATTCAGCCGCAAGTCCAAGCTGGAGTTCTCGGTCTACCCTTCGCCTCGTACCTCGACTGCAGTGGTGGAGCCATACAACGCCGTGCTGTCCACCCACAGCACCATTGAGAACTCCGACTGCACTTTCCTCGTGGACAATGATGCCGTGTACGACCTATGCCGCCGCAACTTGGATATCCCCCGTCCTGGTTACGAGCACATGAACGGTCTCATCGCCCAGGTGGTCAGCTCCATCACCTCAAGCTTACGGTTCGATGGTGTGCTCAACGTCGACCTAGCCGAGTTCCAGACCAACTTGGTACCATATCCGCGTATTCACTATCCTTTGATCTCGTATGCTCCGGTAAACAGCGAGAAGAGCAGTTCTCATGAGAGCTTCAAGGTGCAAGATCTCACCTTCAAATGTTTGTCACCCTGTCCAACTTGATATATTCCTCTTGACTGACTCGCTCATAGGCTTTGAGCCAAGAAACCAGATGGTCATCTGTGATCTCCAAAAGGGCAAGTACATGGCTGTGGCTCTGCTTTACAAGGGCGATATCGTTCTCCGCGACTGTGTGCAGGCTGTCGCTGCTCTCAAGGCCAAGACCTCCTTCAACTTGGTACAGTGGTGTCCTACAGGCTTCAAACTGGGGATCAATTACCAAAAGCCTGTCCGTGTCCCTGGCAGTCAGCTCGCTCCCGTGGACCGCTCGGTCAGCATGCTGGCTAACACTACAGCTATCGCCGAGGCATGGTGCCGCCTTGACCATAAGTTCGACCTCATGTACTCCAAGCGTGCTTTTGTACACTGGTATGTGGGTGAGGGCATGGAGGAGGGTGAATTTTCCGAGGCTCGTGAAGATCTCGCTGCTCTTGAGAAGGACTACGAGGAGGTGGCCGAAGATAGCGTTGTGGAGGCAGGAGAGACTGAGTACTGATTGCGCTCGGCCCGTTGTCCCTTTCAGTACATATTGCTCTTCCCTTGGCTGAGGCTATGCTAAGGTCTGTTTGACGACGTCTTCACTGTTGTTCTTAGCGTTCAAGCCTTGTTAGGAGAACTGGCGTTATCTTGACCAAGAAGGACGGATTTCAAGGCACGAAAAGGAAGAGTTTGAAAAAGAAATCCCATGTCTTTATGAATTTTCGCCTAAATCTATTATTAACCTTGTATTCCCAACGCCATTCAATGCTCCATGCAGGTGGATGCTAGTAAAGCCACACAAACGTTCAGGTGGCGGCTGCAACCTCCAGCTTTTCAAGAGCGCTCAATGCGCGCTCATAAGTCCACATGGTCACTGCACTCGCCGGCGCCGCCTTGAGTAAGCTCACCGTTAACCCACGGTATAACCCCCGGACGCCCTGTGTGCGCAGAATCAACGCAATGCTCTGGATAACCCCCTTGTATTCGGGAATATTGCGATGGACATATCGTGTCCTTGTCGGCCCTTGTACCTGCAAGCGCTTGCGAACCAGATCGAGCGGAAACACACCGGTCTTGGCTAATACACTGGCGAACACACCAGCAGCAGCATCCCCTGTACCAAATGGTAAGACATCCCACGTGGCCATAGCTGGTCTGAGCGCTTCATATGTCGTGAAAAAGAGGCCCATGTATGGCACGACTTGCGCAATAGCGGCGGAGCAGCCCCGGAAGAACCCTGGCATGCCCTCCTGTCGCGCAATATCCATCACCGAAGCCCGCAATGAGCCATATACACGGTCTGAGCCCTGTGCCGCAAACCGTGTGCGGAGGAGGTCCAGCGGGTATGTTGCTCCTGTGGCACACCCACCTGCTACAGCACCGGATATGAAGGATTCGGCGGATGAAGGGGGTCGGTAGGGGCCGAGTTGAGCCAGGGCCTGTGTTGTTCCTCGATATGCGGTAAATTGGATGGCACCGTAACAGACATACATCATCTCGGCTGGGATGTTGCCCTTCCAAAGACCCTGTCACTGGGTTAGTATTGGTACCGACTGTTTCCAAGGCCGGAACGTACGGTGATTCCTTCTTGCTTCACAATTGCCCGCATTGTGGACAGCGTCCCCTTATAAACTGGACCATCGACCCCTTGGTGTGAGATTGGGTCTGACAGTGAGTGTATCTGCAGTTGCAGTCGGATCTTGACAACATCCAGCGGCGCAATGCAGAACCGCGAGATCAGGCCGGCGATCCCGCCGGCCAGCACGACCTGTCGTTTGGTGCCTTCATCTTTGAGATGCTCGGCCCCTGACATTGGGAAGAAATGAATCAGAGAATTGCCATGGCTAGGACAGGAATGAGCAACAAAAACAAGACTTTACGTAAGTTTGAGTCGCCTCCGAGATGAAGAATGATAGCGGCCTGAGGCAGGAATATTAATGCCTGAGGTCTTACTTCTGCCTGAGGTGTCAGCCGTTCAGCCGAGGTCCCCCGCGAAACAGGTCGACTCTCACGTTCTCTCGGCTCTGTTCACTGCCTCAATTCTCCTTCAATTCACCTCACTACCTCCATGCATCGTCTACGAACTCCAGCTGTCCTTCGGCAGCTGCCGAAAGGATTATCACGCCCAATGCCTAGTCGTAGCTTTTCCGTTGCGGCTAATCGGGCCAACAGTTCTCCGCAATCTGACCCCCACGACTCAACAAGCATAGCAAAACAACTACGTGAAATTACCGAAACTCTCCGCAAAGCTCCCAAATCGGCCTCTCAAGCTGCAGCTCCAAAGTCTTTTACACATAAGAATGTTATCGTGGAGGGTCGCGGCCAATGCTGGCTGGACAAGGAGGTGTTGTACTTGCATTGCGAGGATGGTAGAACAATGAAACTGCCTTATACCTACCTACGCGATCTTTGTCAGTGTCCTCTGTGTAAGGACCAACACTCGCACCAGCGTCCTTTCCGCACGAACGATATTCCAAAGAATGTTGTTCCTCACTCGGTCAAGTGGAACGGGATCAACCTTGTCATTCAATGGACCAATGACATCCCCGGCTATCCAGCCCACCACAAGTCGGCATGGCTCCTCAAGGATCTGCAAGAGCCCAGGCACAACCCCCATGACCTGACAGAGGACACTAGACCGGTGCCATGGGGTGGAACACGCATGGAACAAGACCAGCATTGGATTTCGTACGAAGACTACGTTGCTGGTGGTCCTGGGTTTGCCAGAGCCATGTGTCACTTGCAATCTAAGGGTCTGATATTCGTTAAAGATATTCCCAAGTCCAGGGAGATGGTTGAAAAGATCGCCACAGGCATGGGTCCCCTGCGCAACACGTTTTATGGATCAACTTTTGATGTGCGGACTGTTCCAAATGCGCAAAATGTGGCATATACCAACACGTTTCTTGGTTTCCACATGGACTTGATGTATATGAACGAGCCACCTGGATACCAACTCCTCCACTGCTTGGAGAACTCGTGCCAGGGAGGCGAGTCGCTGTTCGCGGACGCGTTTTATGCAGCCGAAACCATGCGTGATGATTACCGGCCTGAATTTAGCGAGCTTTGTGAGCAGCATTTGGGCTACGAGTACAGACATGAGAACAGCATCTACTATAACGAGCGACCAGTGTTCGAGCTGGACCCTAAAACAAAAGAACTACGCCATGTGAATTACTCGCCCCCCTTTCAATCTGCTCTTCCGCCATCGAGAGGCAATGAACATGATCCCCAATCTATAAACAAGTTGCAAGATGCCCTTTCAGTCTTTACTGGGCTCATCGAACAGAAGAGTGCTACCTTTGAGCTCAAGCTCAACCCAGGTGAGTGTGCTATCTTTGACAACCGACGAATTGTTCATGCGCGCCGGCAATTCGACTCCACTGGAGGATCCCGCTGGTTAGCAGGTGCATATGTCGACACCGATGCTCTGCTCTCTTGCTTCGCCGTTGCCCGGAAAAAATTTCCTGCAGCCTGGAAGAAGTGAGCAAAATAATTTAAAGAAGAGGATACGCTGCAATTGAAAATAGACCTGAATTAAGGCAATGCTTCCAGTGCTTGAAGAAACGGATATCTGGTTTTAGTAGAAGTGAGGATGATTTCCCTCGGATGTACTTGCAAAGTTTGGAGAGTACTGGGCAGGCAACCTTGTTATCTTCACATGGCATGGTAATGAGGTTGCATGGCAATGAGGTCGTATGGCATTGCATCAATATTCTTGCAGTGGGCTTGTATCTCGGCTTTGATCTTACAGGCTGAAGGCGCCGTGGATAATCCTTACTAAGGTGAAACTTGTGTATATACATTTGAATCTAGGAAAAGAGATCGGTGATGTCCGCGATGAATGGTTTGGATACTGCTCAGTTGAACTAGAAGCAACGAAGTGTGGTAGGTGAAGGGTGAATGGGTGGAGAGAAAACAATCTAACATGCACAGAAGCCTCGCCAGAACTAAGCATATATCATTATGTTAGATTTTTAGCATCTAGCCCCAGGGACAGGGAAGTCATGGGTATCGTGCAGCGAAAGCCAAAGACTTAAGCTGCGGTGGGCTTGTTCACAGAGAACTCGTTGAGGAAGTCGGGATCGGCGTTGATTTCCTCGCGGACCTGAATCAAATAATTAGCAATTGGATCAAATAGAACACCAATACTGAGACACTTACAATGTCCAAACCGCCAACCAACTCCCCGTTAACCCACAGTTGAGGGAAAGTAGGCCACTCAGCGTATTCCTTAAGACCCTGTCGCACGTCCTCATCGGCCAAGATGTTGAAGAATCCGTACTTGACACTGCGCTCACGAAGAATGCCCACCAGCTGTCGACTGAAGCCACATTGCGGGCTGCTAGGGGTACCCTTCATGAAAAGCATAACTGATGCGGCCTTGACCAGCTGCTCAAGGCGGGCAAACAGGGCCTCCTTGGATTGTTCTGGCGTCAGGCCGGGAGCCGATGCGACAGCGGTGGCATTGGCCGAGTCGGCAGGAGGTGCTTGAGATGCAGAGACAGGAGGTTGAGTAGCAGTGATGGGACCGTCCTCACGAGGAACAGCAGACAGCGGTGGAGGGATGGCGGTTCTCACAGCATCCATCGGACTAGCGCCTGCTGCATGCCCGCGGCCCGCGTGACGCTCGACAGCATCGCGCACCTTCACAGCATCACTTCCACTAATCGACTCCAGAATCTGACCACTGCGCAGACAGACGACGAAGGGCACGGCTGAAACGTCATACTCCTCCGAGATATCAGGAAGCTCCTCGGCATTGATGCTGACAAACGAGATGGTAGGCGGGGTTGTGGCGGGGTACTGCGAAGCGAGGGCGGAGAGCACAGCGCCCATTTGCGCGCATGGAGCCGCCCATGGGGTGTGGAAGTAAAGGACGACCAATGCAGTGGGCGAGAGAGAGGAAAGGTGCGACGAGAAGTCGGCCTCGGATGTGATTTCGGTGAGCGCGGACATGGTGGAATGGCGGGAAAGAGGAGAGTGGCCGGGGTCGGCAATATTCCTGCAAGATTCGGTACTCAGGGTATACAAGGTATACGGAAGCGAGAGCGAGAAGTGTAGACAAATAGAGGTTGTGTCGTAAGGGTGAATCTGCTCCCCACGATCCCACGCAATCCTCCGGTTATCAGATCGGATTTGCGCCGTTTGCACCGTTTGCACTTGTCACGCCTTTTCCACACGTGATCCCATATCTCCATGTGACTTCCTCTATCTCGCGAATTTCCTCTTGCGAAGCTCCGAAAGAAAACCAAGCCGATATGGGGAATCGGAAGAGAAAGCTCAGTTCCGACGAGTCCAATTCCCACGGCAATGGCGTGGCCGAGACCTTGTCCCGTGTGCAAGGCGACACCCCGAGCACTGAAGACTCAAACAGCAGTGCGATGAAGAAGCGGAAGAGAGTGGACGGTGAGAAGGTGAAATACCCAGATCTCACCTATGCGGAGGGAAAGCTGCAGTCATCCATCCGAATCGCAGATCTTCAGGGCTTACTTCTCTACTGCTTCGCCGATGGAATCGCACCGCAATGGATCTCGATGAAGCATTCTGGCCATGTGCGCAAGGTGGTTGTACTGATGGTACCAGGACTCGAGATGGGCATGTTCGATGGAACCATTCCTGTGGAACCGGCCAAGGAGAACTCGGAGGAAACAAAGCCCAACCAACCGCCACCCACCGAATCGCCAGAAGACGAGCGGGCAGCCGATTTCGAACGATGGAAACAAGGTCTGCCACAGGAAGACCGTTCGCACCGCTTCAATCCTCGTCCTCTCATTCGTGACAACCTGGCCCAGCCCCTTCAGCCGTTGGCAGACATCTTCCCACACATTTGGCCCGTCAAAGCGCCGGGCGACAACAAATACAACAAGGTCCACTCGCCATTGCAGGCCATTCTGCTGTCCTCGGCTCCCAAATCCAAGAATGACGAGTCCCGTGGAAAGGGCGCGCGCCCTCCGAAAGTCGAGAAAGGCTTCGTCCCTAAGCGGACGCCGATCACCGCCTTCGTCACCTCCCGCGAAGACCTCCAAGACAGCGACTACATACTGCACCCTGCGTTTTTCACATCGGAGGAGGAGAAGTCTTCCCAGGCGGAGGCTCGTCGACGAAGTGGAAATGCAGCGGAACATGGATGGGTGGATACTCAAGTTTCGACACTGGAATCCGCCGAGGTGCCGGACGCGGAGATTGAAAAGGGCAGCATGACTGCTGGACGGGATGTTTTCGCCCTTGATTGTGAAATGTGCATCACAGAAGGGGGTCAGTCAGAACTCACACGTATTAGCATGGTTCGTTGGGACGGAGACGTGGTTCTGGATGAGCTGGTTAAACCCGATCGGCCTGTTATTAATTATTTGACGCGCTTCTCGGGAATCACACCAGAGATGCTGGAACCTGTGACAACGACCCTTGCCGACATTCAGCAGCGGCTCTTGGCCATCCTTACACCGCGTGCAATCCTCGTGGGACACTCTCTCAACTCCGACCTCACTGCCTTGAAACTCGTTCACCCCTTCATCGTCGACACCAGCATCATCTACCCGCATCCACGTGGTCCACCCCTCAAATGCAGCCTGAAGTGGCTGACCCAAAAGTACATGGGCAAGCAGATTCAAAATGGGATGGCCGGTCATGACTCCATTGAAGATGCCCGTGCTGTCCTTGAACTTGTGAAGTTGAAGTGCGAGAAAGGCGAGCGCTGGGGCACCAGCGATTCCTCCAATGAGAGCATCTTCCGTCGTCTCTCTCGCTCTGTCCGACCGGCCTATGTCCCTCGTCCAGGCGAAGAACGAACAGGTGCCGTGGTTGACTGGGGCAACCCTGAACGGGGTTTCGGCTCACAAGCAACAGTCTCCATCGGATGCCAAGATGATGACGCGGTGGTCAACGGTGTCTCTGCAGTGATCAATGGTGATGAATCCAATGTTTCTATTCCAGGGGGTGGTGTCGATTTCGCCTGGGCTCGTCTCCGCGAGCTAGAGTACCTCCGCGGCTGGTGCAACCGCATGCCAGACCCGAACAATGCCAATGAATCCACGACTCTTATTCCTCCGCCGGAGGAAACTACACCCACCGCAGCCACTGGCAGTGCTTCAACAGACGTCCCACAGCCTGATGTTCTAGCTGAGACCGTTTCCCGAACGGTCTCCAACATATCGCGCATCTACGACTCTCTTCCCCCGTGTACTCTCTTCATGGTTTATTCTGGAACTGGAGATCCGCGTGAGGTTAGCCGATTACAAGCTATCCACAAGCAACACCGTGAGGAATTCAAATCCGGCAAGCCGTGGGATTCTCTGACCTACAAATGGACTGACACCGAAGAGCAATTGCTGAAGAAAGCATGCGAGCGTGCCCGCGAAGGCTGTGGCTTTATGTGTGTGAAATAATCCATCTATGTAGATAGGCCGGACATGAATTGAACTGCTCTAATTCCAGGGCAAAACTACCTAGCCAGTGACATGGATGATTCGTTATCACGTCCTGTGCCAATTACGGTATAGAACTAAATATACGTACTAGTCCCATTTCAGAATAACCTGAATAGCTTCGTGCATCGAATTTAATAGGTGAGTGCTACAGAGTACGGAAAAGAGAAAGGGTTCGGCACCTACTCCGTATTTATGTCGGGACCCACCGGACTTGGCGCTGAAAAGATCTTCCACCAACATTCACCTCCATGAATCCATTCGTGCGAAAGGTGTGGCACCGAGTTGGCTTAGTATCGGAGCTGCCCAATCTCGATGATGGTAAGATCGCACCACGATGCAAAGCCTTCAAAATCCCCATCGGCCAGTCACCGGTTGAGGCAGAACTGGACATGCCAGGAGATTTGAAGGACCAAGTGATGGTATTCAAATACAAGGATAAGGTCCATGCAATTGACCATGTAAGCCAACAGGAGCCCCTCAAAGATGAAGCTGACCCAACGTAGCAATGCCCTCACTCTTCATTTCCCCTGTCCCAGGGCCACCTCTTCGATATTGAGGACTTTGGCATTGTCCTGAGCACCGGTATCACATGTCCTAAGCACAATTGGTCGTTTGACATCTTTTCTGGGCGTGCAGATCGTGGCAACTACACTCTCAAGGTGTGGGAAGTACAGCTACGTGACTGCGGAGATACCGACAAAGAAGTTTGGGTTAGACGCAAGCAACGAATCGGTTGAGTTCGTTACTTTTTCTTCTCCGTTCGGTCACTGTGGACACTCTAATCTTTGAGCTTGAGTGTGTTCACCGACATTCGCATTGAACAACCAAGCCCCAATGAACGAAACGAAGATTGGATTGATGCGCCACACGATTGCCAACCACCTCTCTTGGAGCAAAACTCCAAGCCACCACCGCGTCCTTCTCAGTAATCTCTGAAATACCCAGTGATGCTTGACGTGGATGTCGAGTCACCTTCCTAAATGCCAAGTAGACACAAAGAAAGAAATGAACATACACTGTGAGAACGTGCATGTTTTGAAGTTTCGATTAAGCTGTTGATGGTTCCGTCTATTATTTCTCTCCGCGAGTCATTCAAATATCAGCGACATTCTACTGAAGCTCTCAGAAATTCGGGAGTTCTTCTGATCTTCAAGGGCAAGATTCATGCGGCCCTTTGCACCATTTGTATATACATTGTCTGAAGCTGTTATTAAAATCTACATCGCTTGAATTACGCATGGATTGACAACCACTTCTCAACCGCAGTCACTTCATACTGGAAATTTCTGTGTCCAGTTCTACTTCACCATATACTGCTGCCGGTGCCAGGACAAGTTGCCTGTCGAGCATGTATCGGGCCACGATTGAGTTCCGGTTACTCTTTTGTTTGTCCTGCCTAGGATGCTCATGCATACCTAGGGTTTCCCGTCTTAGCAGCTCTAGTCTCTCAGTGTTTCCGTCCACAAGGCTTGTCTTTAATATGAGCATGCCCGTTTGACTCATTACGACATATATTCAGGGATTTCTGTAGTATTTATCTATAAATAATCCGCAAGATCCACGTATGATTGATACAATTCGCCATGTCTTAAACTAAGCCATCCTGGTGTGTTTTAAGCAGTGAAAGTTCGGAAAAGCGTAAACTAGGCAGCGACTTATTCCTCCAGTATTGCCACGACAGTACTATCAAAGGCTACTACAAGGCTGATATTCCTTTTCACAGCCAGAGACAAGTAGGCGAATGCAGATATGTCGGGAATTAATTCTGATCCGAAATGAAACATACTCTTTTGCGCTGATGGGATCAACACTGTCGGAAACGGGGCATGGCCAGCTTCGGACTTATCTTTGAACAAGAGGTGCCGCTCAAGCGTCTGAGTTGATCCTTAGCCTTTATGCTTCAGCAATCGTTCAAAGACAATTCGTCGCCGATTAATGTCCCGTCACCGTCAAACCTACGTCTCATCTCCAGATAAACTACGATGGTAGCCTTCTTTGGAAAGGGAATGAGAAGGCTCGTCATTCTGGTAGCTCTCTCTCTCGCTGTCTTCGTTATCCATCGACTCAGCTACGCGGACGATTTTGCCCTCGCCGAGCGGTTGTCCGAGTCTATAAGGATAATCGCTGCATGCACTGCTGATGCCTTCGAACCTCTCGATAACTTTACCCTTATACTCGACCCTGGAATACCCAACACTGTCCACCAAATATGGAAAACAACCGAACTCCAAGCGTATTCTACGGAAATGGAACCGTCACATGAGTCATGGAAGACTATGCTGGAGCCCCAAAATTACACCATCAAGCTCTGGACTGACGACGACGTCCTCAAACTCATCAAGTCCAAATACGCCTGGCTACTGCCGACATACATGGAGTATCCTCACAATATCCAACGTGCCGACATTGCTAGACTGCTTGTTGTCCATACTGAAGGCGGCATCTACGCGGACCTAGACGTGTACCCCAGGTCCGCCGAGCACATACAATGCCTCCAACATCTCGGCTTGCAAGCAATATTCTCCCCAACGGCAGGTACCCTCGGCCTAAGTAATCACTTCTTTATGGCTGAGCGTGGGTCTCCGCTTCTCCAGTGGGTTCTTTACGAGGCGAAGCGGCGGGGAGGTGGGCTGACGCCGCGATGGATGGTTTTGCCGTACCTGCAGGTCTTTTGGTCTACGGGTCCGATCATGTTGACGGCGGCGTTTAAAAAGTACTCCTGGATATACGGCACACTAAGGGATTTCATAGGGCTTCTAGACGAAGGGTATAGCGGTGCGGTGATACGGCATGCTGCTGGGCGATCTTGGCATGGCGTGGACGGGCAGGCGTTGAATTATATCGCGGATCATTCGCAGATGGGTGCACAATTCAAGGGTTTTGCATATATCGGTATATCGTTGGGGATTATATTTGTTGGGAGGAGATATTATGCTAGATTCTCTCCTAGATGAGGTCTAGGGCCATGGATTGCGCAACGTTGGCAAATAGTTTCCATGACCGGTCGTATTTATGCCTCCGCCTTGACCTGGTAGGTTGAGGAGGGCAATACCGTTGAAACAGACAAAGATATCATTGAATATACAATGCCGGCTTCATACCCACGACCTTGGCCACCAACTGCAAGCGACCGCCACGCAGACATCGTAATGTCTGTGTCCAACCCTGACTGCAGAGTATCTCGCTGAAATCTCATATATCACGCTCTGAGGACAGCTCAAACCAATCAAAGCAACTCATGACTATGGACAAAGAGAATTATCTTGCCGTCAACTGGAATAAGGTAAACAAAAAGGTCGTCTACGAGAATATCTGGACTGGAGCTGGAGCTGTTGCGGGAATGGATATGGTTGCATATTGTGACGGTCTCATAACTGTGGCTTACTGCCACGGCGGCACTAGCCCTACGGATTTAGTAGGTAATAGACATTAGCTTCTTCTTCTCTTTTTGGATGACTTCCTACGTATACACATAGCCTGAGCGTCTAGGGAAATGATATTCGGTAGATACTCGTCGGGGGGAGGGGTGAGATAGGACATATGTTTAGAGAACATAAGATAAAGTCAATCACCATAGCATTGTACTATAACCTAGGAAACTCCTAACGTCTCTCCTTCATCTATCTGCATAAGATTTATCACGACAGTAATTTATGCGATAAGCTAGAGACACTAGCGGAGATCGAATTTATTTGATATAGAGCATGCTCGGTTTATGTTTGGCGCAGGTGGATACCAAAGCATCAAGCAAAATTGTACATCTGTGTTTGTCAATCCGTGGCTAGCAAATAAGTTAGGCGTGGCTGCAGAGAGAGAAGATTCGGCAATCACCGCTCACCTTCACCGCCGAACTTCAAGTTCAGTGATTTAAGCGTAAACACCTATCAATATATCGACATCGACATTAATACATCGGCATCAACACAGTCACCTCACCAATCTCTCTACCATACTAATGAAATCATTTACTACGATAGCTCGCATCCTATCGAGCACTACGAAAAGCAAGCCGTCTTAGGCCTAAGACTTCGAATACGTAAAAGTAACGATTGAACTTTGGAACTATGGTTTAAACTCGCAGGGAGAAGCCTTTCTAACTAATATAAATATTAACTTATAGTACTTTTTTTTTTTTTACCAATGTTAGGCGGCATGACAACGACGAAGATAATGTTAGCCTATATTAAGACACTCAGCATCAACACTCACACCAAGCAAATCAGAAAAGCTCCTTGGAGTCCAAAAATCGTTAATTATCATCATTCATTGGGAAATCGTAAAATTCAATCCTTCAGTGTCGGTGCCGTTCAGCGGCTGCTCCCCAGCTCCGCTCATCAGCACATCAAAGAAGGCAGTGTCAAGGCCTTGGAAAAGCCATTCTTCCATGCCAGCGGAAGCATCAGGGAATGTATCTTCTGGCAGTGAGAAAACGTCTCCAGATGTGGCCTGGGCAACCCGTCCTCCGTGCTTCCGTGCTGAAGATGTCCCCACTGCCTCTGCGGTTGCTCGTGAGGCTGCAGCGTCGGACGTGACCACATCAGCATGATGGTCGGCGTCGTGTGGTGTTCTGACATGGATAGATCCAAAGCCACCAATTGTCACACCCTCATGGGGAGCTTGCTCCTGCTCCGTATCGAAGGGTGTAATAGAAATACCGTCTCGCGCAATTCTGATGGCACCGACGTACGGCACCTTGACTATCAACACGTTTTGAACGTCTTCTTGACCGTCATCCGAGGGCCTCTCTGCAGGCCCCGCCTCAATATCCAACAAATTCTTGAGAAGGGCAGCACATTTCGCTGTGAGGACATCTTCATGCAGTTCCGACATGGATTCCATGCACTCAAGAGCCCGCTCCACCGTCGCCCGGTCTCCAACCCGTTGGTGTATGAGTAGGTTTTCCGTACCCTTGTTACAGTGGCTCAAGATATGGGCCAACATCAGTGTCATCCCCGCAATCAGAGCCACAAAATCGCCCATCCGACAGCCGGCCGTGACTGGGTTAAACGTCCGGATCGCAATCTGTCGGCTCAGAATCTCACGGCTGGCGCTTGCGCAGGCAATTCTTGAGTACACCCTCTGCGACGTATGCCTTGGGTTCAGCATATATGGCAGATGGAGCTGGTTCACTAAAGAGTAATAAAATATATGGTCCCAAACTCGTCGAGTTTCCCAGAAGGCATCCGCCGAGTCTACTTCGAGACCCGCAAGTTGCAATGGTCGCCAGAACGTAGGTGGCCATTGCTCAGTGACCCTCAAGAGCTCTTGATCGATCTCTTGAGTCATTTCAAGTGCTTCCTGGGGTGCGTGTATCTGATTCCTTTCGATGATCTTGCGTACCACATCCGGAATGAGTACAGGCAAGTTGCCACTCTCAACACAAGCGCTCGTTGCTCTGGGGATTGTGAAACTCGCACCGCTGGTGCTTGTGGGCAGACCCAACAGCAAGCATAGAAATTGCTCCGTGGAAACCACACAGGCCCACATGACTGCAGGATCAAGATCGTTCTGCTGGTTGACGATTTTGAAGCGATAGTGACCTGGTCGATGCAAGCCCAATAGCTGGGCTGTCATGACAGCACGGCGCATTGTGATCCAGGATCGCCGGATGTTGCCGCCATCTATGTGATAGAAGCCTTCAAGGATGAGGTTCTCGAGACCTTCCAACGTGCCCAGCAAGACGTCATTCGCATTCACCAGCTTGATGGCTGAGTCTGCTAGCTGCTCCACGATGGCGCGATGATGCTTGGTGAGGCCAGGTATCGCTTTTGTCGGAGATAGGTGTTGCAACCCTACTGCGAAAAGCAGCATTTGCCTTGCCAACAAGACTGGGTGGCTTTCCGAATATAGGAGATTGGCTACTGGTATTTGTTCTTTGGCCATTTCGCTCGGCCACGAGCTGCATAGCTTGAAGCTGGATTGGTAGCAAAAGATGGACATGCTGCTGAGGTTTGCAAGCAGAACCTCAATGTCTTTCCGAGGAGGAAGAGAACTTCGTAGGGCTTGAGTGATACTGGGGTATGCGGAAGCCTCCGAAATGGAGGCATGACTGGACACCAGCGTTGGTGGCAACTGAGGTGTCGCGAGTTGGCTTGGTGATTCCTCAGTCTGTAGGCGATTCGACACATTCTTTTGCTTTATTATATCATTAGTGAATAGCCGTGTATGTGAAGATACTAACTTTGCCATGCACTGACGATGCCGGTGTTTTATGTCTTGCAAAGGGAGTCGGTGATGAACAGCCAACAGTAGCATCTGGTTGAGAACGGACACCACTCTCGCTCACTAGCCGTAAATTAATAGCAGCGTCTTGCTCAGCATCTCCTGTATCGCTCTTAGCCGTTTCCGGTCGGTCCAAGATTACTTGACTGATGCATTTCGTGCCTCGACGATGGCAAGTGACGCAGATCGCATCATCCAGCGATGAAAAGATACATTTGACTTTTCTCTGCCTGCACTCCCAGCAGCTGTGTGTACCTTTGCGAACCTTTCTGCGCTTCGCTGCGGGTTCGTCCGAGGGAACACTCATCATTCGGTGGGTAGGCTTGTCGCAAGCTACGACCGCCGCAAGAGAGACTAGCCTTTAAGCGAGTGCGGAAATGTGCAGATACCATATCAAGAAGTTTGGACCGAGATGATTAGTACTAGAGATGTCCGAGGCGCTTTTCTTTGTGGTTGCAGATGACAAGGCCTCCAGATGTCGTTGTCTCGCTGCTGACTAATGGACACTCGTCCGAACGGCCCCTTGGACGATTCAGCCGAGATATGCACACGCTTAGGAGAACGTCCAACCCACAAGCAATGCAGTTTTACGATTCTGTTGGCGGTATCTTGAAAATATGGTTCCTCTTGAAGGATCTGGATTTTCTGTCCTTAAGACTAATACAATGCATGAATACTACTAATA
This sequence comes from Penicillium arizonense, assembly GCF_001773325.1. Classification (NCBI taxonomy): domain Eukaryota; kingdom Fungi; phylum Ascomycota; class Eurotiomycetes; order Eurotiales; family Aspergillaceae; genus Penicillium; species Penicillium arizonense. Next base: position 17,569 of record NW_019173321.1, on the reverse strand, counting down.
AGATATGTCTCCTTACGAAAGTATTGTTGAAGATTGAACTGGGGCCGAGCTTGATTCGGCCGACTAGTGACACACCTTGTCTACTTCGGAGATGTCTGTTCGTTGCGCCAGGTGTTCGTCCGAGGCCGAGAGACATAAACAGACTATTTATTTCGTAACGTGAAAAGGGTCCTGTTATATCACCGTTTTGCACACTTGGTCAACAATGGACAAGCAAACCATCGACTCAGAGCAGCAGGTGATGGCCGAAGACCATCCGCGGCATTCGTGTACCCTTGTGTCAAGTTCAGAACGAGGTGACAGGGATGTCGCCAACTACGACGCAAAAGCTCGTGCCGCTGATGAATATCCGCATGGTGCGCGCCTGGCTGCTGTTGTGTTTTCACTCATGTTGGGCGTGTTTTTGGTGGCACTCGACAACGTCAGTTTTCCGTTTCCGCGATGCACCACACAGCTGACCAAGGCTACCAATAGACCATCCTCGGCACGGCCATTCCCAAAATAACGGACGAATTCCATGACCTCAACAGAGTGTCGTGGTACGGGTCAGCCTATTTGATGACATATGGCAGTGGTTAGTTCTATGGACACCTTCGTTTCTGGATGCCATGTTAATCTTTCACGCAGAGCGGCTCCTTTCTTCCCATCTACGAATGCTTCGATACTTGGCCCTGAAGCCACCCGAATACGAAGTGGCTAATCATTACAGGCTTCCAATCAACCTGGGGAAAGTTTTACAAGTACTTTCCAATCAAGCTTTGGTTCCTCGTTGCCGTGTTCATTTTTGAAGTGGGCAGCCTCATCTGCGCCGTGGCTCAAGACCCTACAACTCTCATTGCCGGCCGGGCTATCGCTGGCTTCGGCGGATCCGGAGTTGGCGTCGGAGTTTTCACGATTATCGGGTTCGCTGTGCCCCCTGAGAAACGTCCACAGCTTTTGGGCTTTACCGGAGCAACTTACGGCATCGCCGCAGTCTTGGGACCGCTCATCGGCGGCGCTTTCACTGAAAAAGTGTCATGGCGCTGGGTAAGATGAGATGAGAGCCATTGGAATATCAGGGCTATCACTGACCACTGAATAGTGCTTCTACATCAACCTGCCCATCGGAGGACTAGCTGCCGGGATGATATTCTTGCTCTTCAAGCCCCCAAGTAGCGCAGCGCCGGCAAAGGCTACACCTAAAGAGAAGTTCTTGCAAATGGACCTCGTCGGTGGAGTCCTTATGATGGGCTTAATCATTTCATATATCCTGGCGCTGCAGTATGGCGGCCAGACACATTCCTGGAAGAGCAGCCAGGTTATAGGACTGCTGGTCGGCTTTGTTGTGATTGTTCTCGTCTTTGTGGCCTGGGAAATCTACCAGAAGGAACGTGCAATGATTGTTCCACGACTGGTAAGCCATGATGCGAGTCCTATCCTGCTCTGACATGAACTAATAGCGAAATGGCTGTAGTTCATGAAACGCTACATTTGTGTGGGCTCCATATTCATGTTCTTCTTCGGTGGCGCCCACTTCATTATCCTTTACTATCTTCCGATCTACTTCCAGAGCGTCTATAACAGCACTCCGATCGCATCCGGTCTCAAAATGCTCGCACTCATCATCCCGCTAACCCTCGCTGCCGTCGTGCAGGGATTTGCGCTATCCAAAATCGGCGTCGTACCCCTGTTTTGGATCATAGGTGGCGTTTTGGGAACCGTCGGCTGCGGCCTAATCTATACTTTTGATACTGAAACATCTGCTGGCAAGTGGATTGGGTATCAGATTATTGTTGGCTTCAGCGCGGGCTGGACATTCCAGATTGCCATGTCAAACGCGCAAGTCCATGCTTCACCAGAGGACATGTCGCAGGCCACAGCTATTGTCAATTGTGAGTCCTTGATCTACTGTAGCTTATACGAGCTGTCTTCTAACAGTAGTGCCAGTCTTCATGACCGTTGGCGGAGCTTTCTTTCTCTCAGCAGCACAATCGGCCTTCAACAATCAGCTGATTGAGACACTTGCCATAAAACTCCCCGAGATCGACCCGGCGGTAGCTATTGGGACCGGTGCAACGCAAATCCGCGAAGCCTTTACACCTTCGCAAGTTTCCGTCATCATCGACGCATACATGGTTGGTCTGAAAGCTGTCTTTGCGATTACAATTGCCGCCTTTGGTGTCGCCACTGTCATTGGATTCTTTGGCAGCTGGAAGAAGCTCCACGGTGATGAACTGAAGAAGGCGGCCGGTGGCGCTGCATGATCGCCTCCGGATCGGTAGCGTGTCTGACTAGGAGCCAGAATCTCGGTGGTGTATTTGGAATGATGGGCGACCACGTTGGTTGGGGGGTGGGTAGGCATTTCCGCAACTCAGGTTGTCGGGTAGAGAGGTCTAGAGTTGCCTGGCGTTCGGTATACGGTACTGTTGGTCAGTTGTGTGTATTAGATGTATTAGATAGAGCCTTTAATAAAGCCCTACCACGTACCTTCTCGTTTATCGGAGCAAATACCCTCACAAAATTTGAACGGATCAATATTCCTATACTGACCAACGTCGCTGATCGCTGATAACTTATCTGTTACCCTGCTAGTACGCGAAGGTCGAGTTGCTGGTGTACAAAGGATGGTCAAACCATCGTTGTGGTGAGGGAAATGGCTCGTTACATATAATAGCTGGAATGGCTGAAATAGCGGTCTATATGATGGCTCAGGATTTATGTGATATATAAGACTTCCTAGCTTACAGGATGGCAATGCAGCACCATTTCTCTTCTACTATCACCTCTAGGTGTTGTCCTCTCTATACCTCCTACTACCACTAGTGGCCGTACCTGGTTCGCAGACAGGCAGGCAGGGTTTAGTTCACCTCTAGGGTTTCCCTCTTCACCTTGTAATTTATCAATTTCTTTAATTAACAGTAAATAGGCTGTATATACCATGAATTATATTTATTACGGTAAATCGACAACCCTACCGTCAACTGGTTATACTGCCGTTCCTAATTGGGCTGCATACGCCAGGCTTATTCTAACGACTGCCTAGTCACCATTTTTGTTACGGATGGGTTTTGGGCGGTCGATGACTGCCAGCATGAGATGAAGATTAAGGCAAACCAGATTAATTATTCCTCCATTGGAATCTTTACGGAAAGTATGAAAATAAGAACAAATAATATTCTGTAAGCACTGATAATCCCCGGTAAGCACCAATATCCATAATGCTGACCGAGGTATTCCAGATTAGTTACCATATTAGGGCCCATAAAACACTATTTTGTTGCGGCGCCGCTTATCCTACAGCTCCCGATTTCATTCACGGCGACTGTCATCTTCAATATCAACTCGGCGGTGCTAATTGACTGCTTCCCCGACCGACCAGCGAGCGCAACGGCGCTTAACAACCTATGCCGCTGTATACTAGGCGTAGAGGGAGTCAGTGTCATCCAACCATTGATTTGGTGCTGTAAAGGCGATGGCAGCTTTCTTTATAGTAACCGGTGTCGTGTTCCTGTTGATGCCACTCATATGGGTTGGATGGAAGTGGGGGGAGAGGTGTAGGAGAGAGCAGCAGAAGAGACTTGCCCGGTGCAAAGAATGGAGGTGAAAATTTGTTTCAGAGTATAGGGCCACTATTCAAGATCATCTCTGCAGGACATGGCAATACTGTGGTCGAAAAGGGAACGAGTGAGTTGACTGCGCATGTTGGAAATTCCTGGCGAAGAGATTCCCATCACCATAAATTGGCACCAGAGAATATTTCCACTCTAAGAAATCCCGGTGCAATACCAAGCAAGGGACAAGCTTCCACGGGAAGTCATCCATTGGACATCTTGTGGTTGGCTCTATTTTCTTCACGCCAACAGCATCCAATGATATTTCAGCGATGGTTTATTTCAGGCAACAGCGAAAGCCAATCAAGCCAGCTCGGGCCACCTGCAGGTCCCGACCGTACGCTAAGCCTTGTTAAGCCTTGTTAAGCAAACTTTAATTGCTGCCTAGCCCGTCATTGGTGACTCTTGGCGACCGTCGACGCCCACGAGGACCTCAGAGCGTTTTTAAGCAGCGAGAAAAAATTTTCTTCTCAACACGACAAGGTCCACCAGGAATCATATTGAGACAAGGACGATGGTGGTGGCTGAGAAAATAACGGCGCGGCCTATCATGCGGCTGCATTGCCTGAGCAGTGTCTTCTTCCACTTACAGTATGGCCCTGTGCCCCTATGCGGCATTTAATGGCATCTTCCTATCGCACATAAATTGTTTTCCTCTCTCTACCTTCTATTCCCTTCTTCTCCTTTTCACTCACCCACTAACTACAATCCTCCACGACACACAGTGTCTGGTCTTTTACTCTGAATGGCTGATCTTCGCTCCATGAACTCCCTTGTCTCCATTGTCTCCTCGATCCCAGGCACGTTAGCTGGGCTGCAATCCACTCGCGAGTCTGCAAACGCAACTCGCCCACCTTAACTACCCTGCGGGTCAATGAGCCTGAACCCTGAGCAATTGCACAGTATCGGATCCAACATCCAACAGCGGTTGTTTGGTCGACCACAATGAAATATTTCAGACCTATCTTTCGATGCGAGGTTGAGGGGGCTGCGGAGACGCAGCGGGTGGCAAGTGGGAAGGATGCAAATGTTGATGCCGTTATTGTGACCACTACTGAAGATGTTTCTGGGTACAGGATCAAGGCGAGCCCGAGACTGGTGGACCGCTGGCTCGATTTGACAGTCCGGGTGGCTGGGTCGGCCCCAGTCTTTCTGTTTATTATCGCTGGCCTGTTATTGTGGGCCTTGATGGGCATTCATTTTGGCAACTCGGACGTCTGGGTTGCTGCTATCTCCGATGTCCAGGCTATTCTATGTTACGTGTTCGATTCGTTCCTCATGCGCCAGCTGCTCCGCGAGTACTCCGAGCAGCGTGAAGCCATGGTCGAAATCCAGTCCCGGTGCAACAGTCATCATCGCATGATTGCCAGTGTCAAGAAGAAGCTGGGAGCGGAAGGGATACGTCATGTCGTCGAGAAGTGTCACGATGAACCTCTCAACCCGCTGGACCATGGACTGCGCACCCAGGGTCTCTTTGCCCGGTGCATCATCGTCTTCGCCAAGACTTTCGGACATATTATCAGCGCCGGTCTCTACTGGGTCTGCATCTTCATCTGGCTGGGCTTCGGTCCGCGTTGCAACTGGTCGAACCGGTGGCAACTCTACATCAACGACGCGACGTCGGCGCTGATGGTGCTGGTTTTTGCGTTCCTGGCCTGCCTGCGGGAATGTTATGCTGACTATACCAACACCTGCCTAGACGCCATCTTCAGACTCGATTCGACTCTCGAGAAGGAGCTTCGTCGCCTCACCGAGGATGACCTGCCGAACCAGATGGAAGTCATCTTGCCCCCTAAGGAGAACTTCCTGCAGGTGGTGATCTTTTACTACGCCGACATCATCGGCACTCTGGTCGGCATCGTCTTCCTCGTTATGGTGATGATCGCCTGGGCAGCCGTCGGACCTGTCTTTCATTTCAACAGTAACTGGTGGCTTCTCATCGGCACGTATGCGGGGCTGGTTGGTTTGTTCGACAGTTTTGTCCTCCGCAACATCCAAGGCAAGGTGCACCAGTACATCAACGGTCAGATTAGTATTGTGGAGAAGGGAGACATGGGGCTCTTCGCTGGACTGTCAATGGCCATCCCTTCAGCTGGCAGCACTAAGCACCCGTCTCTGAGCCAGCGCGTGTCCCGCTGGATGGATGCCGTCAGCTCCCATCTCTCCATGGTTATTACTGGCTTCTTCCTCACCATTGGTTGCCTTGTCGCTTCAAGCGCAATGAAATGGAGTCTCACCGGACAGTTGATTTCAAACGTGCCTCCCAGCATCATTGAGACATTCTTCATGCTCATTCTCATTACCGGCCAGAACGATGCCGAGGCAAGCGCCCACATCGACTTGACCAACATCTACTACCGGCGCCAGCGACTGCTGTCATTCATGCAGCATGCAAAGAAGTTCTGTGAGGATCATGAGCTTTCCAAGGATGTTGCGGTACCTGCACAGTGAATTACCCGCAGCCGCAGGGAAATACCCTCATTTTATAGCCGCTGTTTGATTCAACATGCAATGCGGTTATGTCAATGTTGTGCGACTACACTGTCGTTCAACCGACGTTTTACACTAAGAATAGGTGATTACGTTTCTTCAATGCTTGAATCTGATTAGTTGATTTGTTTGGTTATTTATATATCATGTTCTTTTCCATATCATAGTGAGTTATCTCTCTGCATTAAACTTTCCCAATCATTGTCAATTCAAGTTGGAACATTCGTCCCCTTCCAAACAAACCACCAACCCAGGCAAAGGGGTGGGGATACGATAAGGTCCGCCTCTTCTCTGGCCTTTGCTCTCTGGTCGGGCCTCACGGTACGAGTTTCCTCTCAAGACAATTCTCTCGAAGGCAACACACTCAAAACAAGGCTTTTGTTCCGAAGTTTTTAAGAAAGGATATTTCCTGAAACGATCTACCTGAAAACAAAATGTTGATCAATGTCTTCTTACGACACCACTGACACGAAGTTTTCCACTAACAAGAAGTTTTCCACTAACAAGAAGTTTTCCACTGACAAGAAGTTTTCCACTGACAAGAAGCTCTACATAGTCCCAGGATAGATACGCGAGCTGCTTCTCTTTTTTTATCAACTATCCAAAGGGGCTGCATGGAGTCTGGCAGACTCCAGATTAGGGCTTCCGCTTTACTATGGGAGGAATAATGGTTCGGATGCCTGACTCCAGGTTCTTCTCGTTAGACTTCTCCAAAACCGAGTTTGGATTCAAAGTCTAGACCTGGGAATACCACTTAAAATACTTCGATTACCAGCCCGGAGATGCCATAATCGGGCTTTAGACTGCTACTAGAGCCCTTTTTCGTGAGTGGGGGAGAGTTGATAGTAGATGATGCAAGTTGTTAGGGCGAAAATGCAGGGTAAGAAGTGAGATTATTATATATTCAAGAATGACCATACGATAACTTAGCCCTAGAGGCGCCAAACATAGTCATTATGGACATTGGGAATTCCCGAGGGATGTGTAGTCACTAAATATTTGTTTCTGAACGCCTCTCTGAACACCACAGACAGCCTAACGCACTGGCTGGGGAGCAGCATGCGCGATAAATCAAAATTTGCTAAGCATCAGGCAGAATAATAGAACATAGATTGTGCTTCTTCCTTCTTGAGAGATTTCACTTTGTTAGTAGGGTTTCATAGTTTCCCTCTGCCTATACCTTACGCACTATTTTCACTTGCAATCGCACGAGGTTGGGCAGTAGTGCCGGCTCATTTAAGGCTTTGTAATCTTTTGTCAGGTAATATGAAACACAAACTAGCATAGGGTGTGGAGAGCATGGCTTCCAGTCCGCTCAGCTACTCTCCGCGTGATTGAGGAGTAGTAATTATCTCATGTGGCCAGATGCATTATCTCTTCCCGATCCCTCTCGGCCCACCGTTCCAGCAAACCATCCCGTATCCTGTTTGCGACCACGAATCCTTGACAGAAGACCCAGTCGAGCAGATTCAGTACTTTGGATCTTTGTTCAACTCTCCGGGCTCGAGATCCTGCAACGGTAACTGGGAAAAACAGCATCACTCCCGGAATCTTGGAGTGGCACAACACCTCGCCCGAGAGATCCAGGATTGCAACCAGGTGTTCAGAAATTTCAGCAGGGGATAACACCGGGGCTGGGATCTTGTCCCAGTAGGGGAAATAGTCATAGTTGCCAGAGAGAAAGATTAGCAGCGCGTGGTAATACAACAAAGCTAAGTTTGAATATTCAGTAGGGCCATCCTGGGCCAGCTGCAGCAACGTCTGCGTGTGCCAGTTATAGATAGTGTCTTGTGCATTGAGACCTTCAGCCGCAAGCAGAGCAACTGATGGATCTGTGAACCGCTCTGCTTCAGGAATCATCTTAATTATAGCAGCGGCTCTGTCGTTCGGATTATTAAAACAGAACAAGTTGCTCATTTGTCAGGACCTACTTACCGTAGGCTGAAGGTGGATGTCTGAATCATGATGGTTATAATCTCTTCCATGGGCTCCCATCGAGAGGCATTGCTTGACAGGGTTTTTTGGAGTAGAACCCAACATTCCTGTGAAAGGATCGTTTCTTCATTATAGAGTAATGCTCGGCTGGCTTCGAGGATACGAAAAAGGTCGTAGAATATCCTTCGGGCCGATGACATGCAATCGCTTGGTCCTGCAAGCTGGAACATTTTTGATGTTCCATAGAGCATGTGCTTGACCCAGCCTTCACCCGAATCATCCGAGAGCAACTACGTGTATTGATGTTAGTTAAACACGGACTTAATGCATCAGATAGAGGATACCGTTTCTGATGAAGAACATACCTCAAACAGCCCCAGGAAAAATGTGGCCCAGAGAACGTCCTCTCTTTGCATCACATTGCTTTTTCCCAGACACGACCGCAAAATACCTATTGACTTATGGTAAGAGGTCATGGAATCCACATAGGGGGGTTCCTCTCCCTGTAACGTGCGTCCAGCGAAATGTCGGTTCGCCTCCAAAGCACCAACCGCTATCACTGCATTATATAGGACTGGGGAAGTTGAAATTAGAGGAAGCAGGTCCGGAACTATTGACGAGAATCTCATCGTGAACATGTTCTGCTGAATGAAAGAGACAAAATAATCAAGAAAGCGGGTGCCCTTATCCCTCCCGATGGAACCAAGTTGATGAATCCCGGGGCTGTGCCTAATGGTAATAGCCATGCCCTTCTGATCAGAAATTCGGTGACCTCCACCAAAATCATCTTGCTGGGTTTGGTTGACAAACATAGTCATACCATGTCCCGATTGCTGTTGCGCAACGCACATCGTGTTTTGTCGAATGCAACGAGCACATGGAAATCCCCCTTCACACTACCGATAATTAGCTGCAATGATCCCAGCAAATTGGGGTTACACATCCCAGACCTTGATGCGTCGTTTCGCGCAGCCGAGGCAGCGCGTCACCCGTCTTCGCTTGTCCAGTGGACCGACCATTCTCCCCTGCAAATTTGTTGATGAGGACATGATCTTGATGAATTATCTAACAAACAAATAAATTGCGAGTATCTCCGATGACCATTCCGATGAAAATAGATATATTCGAGCGAGACCTGGTCTGACCGCAGGCTGCAATATGGTGCTAACCCAATTAGGAAGTAATATCGCGAGACAAGGATCCACATTACTTGATTGTTCTTGGTGACCGACTTGGATCTGACCAACTAACGCTCTATCAATTCCATTTCAGGAAACTCATATACTTTGACGGAAGAGACAGATTTCGCATTTGTAAGTTGCTACGGGTGCTTTGCTAGCAGGGGGAATGCTGGTCTACTACTCCGCCTCTTCAATCTGGATGTATAAAGGTCAGGGCGGTCCTCCGACTATTGTGATTAAAATCCCATCATCCACTTCAGCACTATTTAAAGATTTTATACTTACGCTACTTTAATCCTGGACTGCGTCGTCTAGTGATTTATGATGCTTCAAACTCTTCGTCTGCTGCCCATTATGGCTCTGTCTGTCTCTGCAGTGGTGATTCCAACCCCACCCGGACCATACGATGTGTTTTACAACACAGCAAGCATGGTTGATAACACCAGAGTCGATCCCTTTGATCCCCAACACGGACCGCGTGCAGTGATGACTTCGATATTCGCCCCCACCCATTGCAAAGCCGATCTCGAGAAGATACATTACCTGCCCACCATAACAGCCGCATTCTACTCCGAACTATACAGCGCGTACGGACTTCCCAACGGGTCGCTTCAATCCCTCTATTTCCAGGCGTGCCCAGAGCCGCCAAGAGAGCATCACATCCAGTTCCCAGTGGTGATTTTTTCGCCTGCTCTCGGCACGACGCGGCTGTTCTACAATGCCTTTGCACAGTCTGTGGCCAGCGCTGGGTACATCGTGGTGTCTATCGATCATCCCTATGATACCGAGTTCCTAGAGTTTCCGGACGGAAGAGTCGTGACTGCAGCAAACATCAGTGACGCGCAGATTTCACTGGATGTCGACACCCGAGCGCGAGATGTGATGTTCGTGCTAGATCAGCTAAGTACAAAGGCTGGCATAGCAGATTTACTCCCTGGAATGAGGGCAGCGGGTTTGAGAACTCGGCGAGTCGCGATGTATGGTCATTCTGTCGGGGGTGCGGCCACCGCCGAAGCCATGCATTTGGACCGTCGGATTGTTGCGGGAGCGAACCTGGACGGGTCAATGTTTGGACCAGTGGTTCAACAAGGGCTTCAGGGTCCATTCCTTCTGTTCGGACATGAAAATAAGACCCAGATGACAGACCCATCGTGGGCAGAGTTTTGGTCAAATCTGCGGGGTTGGAGATTAGAGCTGGAACTAGCCCAAGCTCAACATTACACTTTCTCCGATTTGCCGTTTCTATTGAAGCTCCTGGCTCTGCCTGTTCAAAACATACCGGCCATGCAAATGATGGTTGGGACTCTAGATGGGTTTAAGGCATTTGAGATTGTTCACCGAACCGTCGTTGCCTTTTTAGGCTTTGGGCTTCGTCAAACATCGACGAGTCCGCTTCGAGAGGCTATTTCGCAGTGTTCGGAGGTATCGGTCGTTGCGCGGTAACTCAGACAATACTTCTGGGACGGGATAGGATATGTGGCAAAATTCAAACTATCTGCATGTGTTGCAAAACGACGTCTGAGGCGTGACAAATGGCCAAGGCTTCCTCCTGGTTTGATTTCAGTCTCCTCGAAAGTTGATGTATCTACATATGTATAGAGCCATTTTATCTTAGAGTTCCCAACACCACAGAGCTAAAAAGCAAGCCCACAACGAGAACACGGAGAGCAGAGAGCCCTGCACGTGGACACTCGGCTTCCCAACACCATTAGTAAACGTTTGGTAAAAATCCTGGCCATAAGTCGAGTTCAGCGTGACGTTGCCTGAAACAGCCCCATTTTCCAATCTAACCCATGTTTCAATATTATCTCTGGGGTTAGATTCATGGAGTAAAATTTGGCGGCTACCGCGGGTCAAATTTCCGTATCCTCCATACCCTGTGTGCCGACAAATGCACAAGTTGATAACATTTCCGGTCAATCCGTGTTCCGTGAGCGATTCGTCCCATTTGAAGCACCTTCGATAGTTAAAATACAACCAAATGCCTCAAATCTGCTTTCTGGGAAGTTAAAACCATACCAATCATTTTTATGATCATGGCCACTGAATCCTGCGACCAGCCCCTCAGTCTCAAGAAGCGCTTTCATAAATTTCACATCCTGGCTACCATAGCTCTAGTCTATGGTGCCTTGCGCTTTCACCCTTTCGCAGTTGTGACCGGGACCCAGTTGTGGATGAACGCTTCCCTCTTGCTGATAATGAAGCATTGCATGGGTAGGGATGTGATAGAATGCCAGCCATAGGATGACCCCAAACTCAGCTTTTAGCTTGGAATTGGTCCAGGTGAACCAATCCACCACCCTCAATCTAGTCAGTCATCAAATCAATCACCGATCGGGTTTCGTACAGATCCATTGATCCAATTAGGTCTCTTAGCCGATAAACCGCGCTCCGCATTTTTTTGGTGATAATGTCCACCCTTAGAATCAAAGAACCACAAGACAAGTGCGGGATTGTTAGTGTTTGATGCTGAATAGGAACAGACCGGTAAATAATAATTTGTAATTCCAGTCTTGGGCCCAGAAACTCTCTATGCGTCAACCTGCTGCGGTACCGTGTCTCAGTTTTCAATACGTCTTCTTCCGGGTCGAGATTGATCTCGCTGTCGTGATTGCCGTAGGTCGACGCCCAAAGATATCCCTCGTTGACAAGCGGCGAAATGACGGAGAGGACATATTTACTGTAGTTGCTTTTCAGTGTCCTTTCGCCTGATACTAGGTCGCCATTGAAAAATACAAAGTCGATGTCTTCTTCGGCAAGAATGTATCATCACCTTTTCGATTTGGCATCCTTATCATTATGTGGCAAAAGGTTAAAGTGTACATTCTCTATCCCTGTCCCATCACGTTGCCGCAAAGATCGAGACGTACGCTCGGCGAAATGAAGGTCCTCAAATACAGCGATATGGAAAGTGCCATCTTTCCTGAATCGTAGTGTTCGATCCTCCGGCGGTGACTTGAGACCCGGCCGGTCTGACACTTTCAGGTTGGGCCCGGGAACCATGTTGGGAGAATGTAGAATCAAACCATCCCAAAGTGCGAGGATAGTACTTTAGCCTTGAATCACAAAATCTCTGGAATTTACATTGCTCGAGGCAAATAATGATTGGCTTTATACATGACCAATGGTCAACCACGCCATCGAGCTCTGTGTCTGGTCGACTATGACGTTGCGACAAGTGGTGGAACTGTGTGCCGGTTGGGGCTACTGTACCCGACCGACAAGACGTTATCTATTTACCTTTGCATGCCAGTTTCTCCGCTGCTTCTTGACAGGACATGTTACAGCATAGATGGATGGATGGTTCCATTTACCCTGAACCCTCGCTTTTGGCGATATGCAGGCTACCACTATGATGTGATGAGGCTGGGGTACGCCATTCCCCTGGGCGATAGTGTCCCATCAAGGAGACGTGATTATAGATAGTTATTATTGTGCCGGTGTCGGGACTCGAACCCAATGCTCGCAGGGATGAAAAATGACAAGTTCATCACGCTGCAGGTTGCCTCAGTGTGATAGCCAACTACACTGCTGCTACCGGTGGTGAGCTACAGCAGTAATTTATCCAAATCAGTTATACCTTCGTACTCTTACGACATCTTCGATAAACAAGGGTTGACCATAAGATTGGTCGCATGGGGATTGGGAAATCATCGCAGCACATAAGGGAATCAGGCACATGTTTATCACAATTGATGGTTGGAAGAAAATGTGATAAATCCAGATTGACCTTGTGACACAGTTTATTCGTGGTTCGTGCTGTCGATGGCCTTGCCGCTCACTTTTGCAAGCTGACCTTCAGTACCTGCGTCGCATGAATTAGAGTCCAGAACCCATGACGCAATTGACACACTCCCGCCTCTCATTGATTGGGAGAGCACCAAGTACGTAATTTACCTTATCTTGACCTACAGTAATAGGAAGTTTATGGTTCCCGAGCTTGCAATGCCATCAGGCCTCTAGATCGAGGCGCAGTCGAATTTCTTGCCACCCTAGACACAGCAGCAAGCTCACACCCGGTTATACCTAGGTTGGCACCCTAAGGCGGTTTCAAGTTATCACTTCGAAAAGGCCTGACATAGACATCGAGCGCTTTATATAGAGCTAGATTCAGAGAGAGAACGAGGAGGTATTCCCACCAAATCCCATGAGTGCAAGGGAGCCTGTATAGGAGTAATCCTCACCCTTATGCCTACTGAATTTGGTATCAGCTCGCCTTCGGCTCCTCAATCTTGGCGTACGTAGAAAGGTTTAGGGTTCTTCGGTACTGTAGCTCTGTTGGCTGCTCATCGAGGCTGTGCTACTCCCGCGTAATCTGGCACCGGGGAAGAAGATCATCGTGTTCAGCAATACGATCATCACACTCCCTCTCTTGTCATTCAAAATTCATGGGAAACAAGGACCAATCTTTCTTGGCATCCTTGCTGGCCCGCGAGCCCTTGCGTTGTTGTCCATGGACGGACGGTCTTCCCATTCCCCAAAAGCTTTTTGGAAACCACTACACAGCCCCCTTGTGGAATGAGGATAATTAGCCAATGCCCCAGCATCTGGGACGGTCCCTCACATGAGAGATGAATAATTTCCAATGAAGTACGTACTGGAGGGACAAGTGCCGATCAGAGTGCGCCCATGGCTGCTTCTTCTCATAACAACTCGTCTCAGCACCCATTATCCCCGGCCCCCTTGATGGTGACAACCTCTCCTGACGAAGAGTCAATCAGGCCCAAAAACGCATCGGGTGACAGTCGTCTAAGAATATCTCGCTTCCAGCGGTCCCTATCGGTTTCATCCGCCGCAAGGCCTTCGGCCCGTTCAGGACCAATGGGTCTCAACCATAGCCCGGTATTTCCTCAGTCGCTAGATGTAATACGGAATAATCCAGATCCAGCAATACCGTTGGTTCATCAAGGCTCGCAACGGCCTTCGCGGTCGATTGATGGCGATGCCTTACCTCCGGAATCGATCGCATCTACTGCGGCCACGGTGGTCCGGTCCACGGATTACTCGGATGTGTATTCGGATCCCACTGTCAAATTAGATTTTGACGACGTGTCGCTGTCAGAGGCACTGGCACCAAATCCTCGCGATGAGGCTAATTTCGATGTTGACGAAAATCGGTTCGCCTTCTCGCCAGGACAGCTGAACAAAATGCAGAACCCCAAGTCCCTCGCAGCCTTCTATGCCCTCGGTGGCTTGCAAGGGTTGGAGAAAGGCCTCCGAACGGACCTAATGGCCGGTCTATCCGTCGATGAGAGTCGACTGGAAGGTTTTGTCGATTTTCAGCAGCTGACGCTCCCCCCGCACTACAAGCCACTCTATATCGCTAAGCCGCAACTGGAAGCCAATCCGGCCCCGGCAGTAACTTCGACAACCACCGGTTCTTCAAAATTCGAGGACCGCATTCGGGTTTACGCCGAGAACAAGCTACCGGCTCGAAAGTCAGCTGGGTTCTTCAAGCTGTTTTGGGTCGCCTATAACGATAAGATCATTATATTGTTGACCATTGCCGCTATTGTTTCATTGGCTTTGGGGATATATGAAACTGTGGAGGGCGGCACAGGCGTGGAGTGGGTGGAGGGGGTGGCTATCTGCGTGGCGATTCTGATCGTCACCGTGGTCACCGCTGCTAATGACTGGCAAAAGGAAAAACAATTTGCCAAACTCAACAAGCGAGTAAGTGTCATTTGATTTCCTAAACTGTGTTATTTATCCAACCTTTCTATAAGAACAATGACCGCGAGGTCAAAGCTATCCGATCAGGCAAGTCAACATTGATATCTGTTTACGATATTATGGTGGGCGACGTGCTCCACCTAGAGCCCGGTGACTCTATTCCCGCTGATGGGGTCTTGATCTCGGGACATGGGGTGAAATGCGACGAGTCATCAGTTACTGGCGAGTCAGACCACATGAAGAAGACGAATGGCTATGAAGTTTGGCAGCAGATTATAGAAGGCCGCGCAAACAAGAACCTTGACCCGTTTATGGTCTCCGGCAGCAAGGTTCTCGAAAGCGTGGGCACCTATCTGGTGACCAGTGTTGGACGGTTTTCCACATACGGTCGGATCATGTTGTCGCTGCAGACTTCCAACGATCCTACACCGCTCCAGGTAAAACTGGGTTATCTTGCAAATTGGATCGGGTATTTGGGTTCAGCGTGAAGAATATATTCCCTAAGTATAAGAAAGTGGTACTAACAATATACCATAGTGCAGCCATCATTCTCTTCCTTGTCTTGTTATTCCAATTCGTTGCCGATCTTCCAAATCATCCGGATCAGAGCCCTGCTGTTAAGGGCCAGCATTTTGTTGATATTTTAATTGTAGCTGTGACTGTCATTGTTGTCGCGGTTCCAGGTGAGCCGTTGTTACTACGGAATAGTACTTAGTCAACACTGACATCCATTCCTTCCTTAGAGGGCCTTCCACTCGCAGTCACACTTGCTCTGGCCTTTGCTACGACCCGCATGGTTAAGGAGAATAACCTGGTTCGCGTTCTACGGGCCTGCGAGACAATGGGAAATGCCACGGTAATATGCTCTGATAAGACAGGGACCTTAACACAAAACAAAATGACAGTTGTCGCGGGCACCTGGGGCTCAAATCAAAGCTTTAGTCGACCATCCGAGGGTGAAACTAGGCCTAGCTCGATGAATATCTCAGAGGTTTTCCAGCAAATGTCGGCTCCAGTACGGAATCTTATTATTCAGAGTGTTGCCTTGAACTCTACCGCATTTGAGGAAGGGATAAACAGCCAAAAAGAGTTCATTGGGAGCAAGACTGAAGTCGCACTGCTTCAATTAGCCCATGATTATTTGGGTATGGATCTCACCCTAGAACGGGGATCCGCCGAGATCGTCCAGCTTATTCCATTCGACTCGACGCGTAAATGCATGGGTCTCGTTTATCGCCATTGTAGTACAGGCTACCGGCTTCTTGTTAAGGGTGCTCCGGAGATTATGGTCCGTGCATGCTCTGCGCAGATTGCAGATATAGCTACTTCTAAGGAAAGACTCCACGCGGAGACGCTGTCAGAGGACGACAGACGGAAAATCATTGAGACCATTGATAAATACGCCAGGGAGTCTCTTCGAACGATTGGAATGGTGTACAAGGACTATTTAACCTGGCCTCCGACAGATGCCAGGAAGTTAGAAGATGATCCGTGTTCAGCTGATTTTGACGATGTCTTCCGAGACATGACCTGGGTCGGGGTCGTGGGCATTCGGGATCCCCTCCGGCCTGAGGTTCCACCGGCGATTCGGAAATGCTATTCCGCGGGAGTCCAAGTTAAGATGGTAACTGGGGACAATATTGCAACTGCTATCGCGATTGCATCGTCTTGTGGTATTAAGACTAAAGATGGGTTAGTCATGGAAGGCCACGACTTCCGACACTTATCAGGTGAGGAGTTAGACCGGGTTATTCCCCGCCTGCAGGTTCTGGCACGGTCTTCGCCAGAAGACAAGCGTATCTTGGTAGAACGGCTTAAATTTCTTGGCGAAACAGTTGCTGTGACGGGCGACGGCACAAATGACGGGCCTGCTTTGAGAACCGCTGACGTTGGATTTTCTATGGGCATTGCCGGCACTGAGATAGCCAAAGAGGCTAGTTCAATTATCCTCCTGGATGACAATTTCCGATCCATCGTTACGGCGATCGCCTGGGGACGGACGGTAAACGACGCCGTTGCTAAGTTCCTTCAGTTTCAAATCACGGTCAACATCACGGCCGTTATTCTGACGTTTGTGTCGTCCATCTATAGCGATTCGAATAACCCCGTACTTAATGCTGTGCAGCTGCTCTGGGTGAATCTCATAATGGACACATTTGCTGCACTAGCCCTGTAAGCGGAACCCTTCCTGTGGCATATATGTTCTTTCGCTAACACGACGTGAAACAGAGCCACCGATGGCCCGACAGCAGAAATTCTGGATCGAAAACCCGTACCCAAAAGTGCCCCACTCTTCACCATGAACATGTGGAAGATGATCCTCGGACAAACAGTCTACAAACTCGCTGTGATCTTCATGCTGTACTTCGCCGGGGACCAACTTTTGAATCCACAGCTTGACAGCAACGACCCAGATCTTCGATCCAAACAGCTTTCCACAGTTGTCTTCAACACATTCGTGTGGATGCAGGTTTTCAACGAATTTAACTGCCGCCGCCTCGACAACAAGTTCAATGTCTTCGAGGGCATGTTTCGAAACTACTGGTTTTTGGGCATCAATGCCGTTATTGTCGGCGGACAAATAATGATTGTATTCATTGGCGGCCAGGCATTTCGCGTGACTCGTCTCAGTGGGATTTTATGGGCTGTTTGTCTCATCTGTGCCGTGGGGTGTATGCCGTGGGCCATGATCCTACGCAT
>NW_019173320.1:100811-101902 GCF_001773325.1 Penicillium arizonense | reverse complement strand
TTTGAACTAGCTCTTGGGAAAATGGACGACGAGAGAGCCCATGGTTCCCAGATGGTGCAGCGTCTGCAAGTTGAAAAGGCCCAGGAGACTTCCAAACTACAGCAGGCTATCACAGCAAAAGACAAAGTCTTGGAGGAGAACCAGAGGCTTGAAAGAGAACTCTGCCAAATCAAGCAGCAGCAGGAGTCATTTGACGCCACCATGCAGGATCAGGTCTCATGGAACGATATTCAGCCGGTCTTGCATCAGACACACTGTGAGCTGGTATCTGCGACCACTCGGCTCTGGAACACGATCGATGCTCTTCAGAATCGTAGACCGGCGCCCTATTTGCCTGGCTCTGAAGTAATTCACGGAACTTGGCCCGACCAGGATGGCCCGCTGGGGAATTTGGGTCACAATGCCCTACCCGGATTCTCCGCATCGAGTAATTACCCACTTGTTACTCAGCAGGTGCCAACTCCAGCCAACCAGTATGAATCGCTTGCGTGAAGCATGACAGATTCAGGGCTTGGGACAGCTTTAGATGTGGCGGAACTGCATAGTCAATTTCACATAACCACCACGCAGATAGATAACACCAGCGCCATCCCAGGATAACAGTAAAATTGGAAACAAATATATGCAATGATTTATCTTCCCCCATAGTAGAACGAACTTTCACGTAAGAATATAGTTAAATGATCAGACTTTTGCTCCGCCAGTTGGACGGAAGAGAGAATGCTCCAGGGCCGCTAAAGGTGGCTAGCAGCAGGGCGCACATCCCGGGTAGGTCCGGTGTGACTTGAAATGATCGCCAGGGGTTTGAACTCCCGTAAAACCTTAATCGCATGTTTTATCGTATCAGGTTGCGACTTCCAGCCGGCCAGGACAGGAAGGTCATCTTGTCACACCGTATTTCTATCGACGCTTTCTCTTCTGACCTCCCGCAGGGCTGCGGTTATATACAACTTCAAGCGAGAGTCTGCCGAGGTGAAATATAATTGTTCGCAAAGCACCACGGAATAATATACCTCAGCTAACAAGGCTGACATCGGGCTCTAGGGTATAGGCTTAATTCCATCATATTTCGATCTGAATCACTTCTGCGA